>NC_080718.1:21945656-22168156 GCF_019097595.1 Hemibagrus wyckioides | reverse complement strand
TATACTTTAAATAATGGGTCTGTGTGCATGAATTCTTAGACCAAACCCCCAAATTTATTGTAGTTGGGTATCATCCATCCATCCATTGTCTATACCCGCTTTATTCCTAATTACACAGGATCACAGGGATCTGCTGGAGCCTGTCCCAGCGCACATTGGGCGAAAGGCAGGGGTACACCCTGGACAGGTAGCCAGTCCTTTGCAGGGCCACACATATAGACGAACAACCACACACACTCACGGGCAATTTAGAATTGCCAATCAACCTAATGTACATGTTTTTGGACTGTGGGAGGAAACCGGAGTACCCAGAGTAAACATGCAAACTCCACACAAAAGACCCCTGACTGTTCGAACTCAGGGCCTTCTTGCTGTGAGGCAACAGTGCTAACCACTAAGCCACCGTGCTGCCAGTTGGGTATCAAGTTGGTTCAAAAATAGAGACTACTGGGGACAATATTAAACATATATAAGACTATCGTAATAATTTTCATCCAGTGTTTACTGGAAATTATATTTTACTTGGACAAATTGTTTTCTTTCCTTGTTTAGCCTATATCTTTCACTAACATTTACCATATTCACATTCACATATCCATAATATTCACTAAGCCAGTCGTACATAATGTAAGTGAAACTTAAATTGAGACAAATGTATGAAGATATCTGAAGCGTCTGGCTTGAATCACCAACTCCGTAGAACTCAACAAGGCATTGAATCAATGGAGATGAGTTCTTGAAAGTCTTGTGAGCATGTCGTTAAGCACGCACTGCATCAGCAGGGTCCTGTGTGTCATCACACTGTAAATACTGCAGGCCTTTATCTAATTTAGCTGTGGGGTTTCCCTTTGCTTTAATGTGTCATTTGAGGCTACGCACAGTCTCTCATCTTTTACTCATTGCAGAAAAGATCCTGTCGAGTTGGCGCAGAACCAGGCTGCTGTCTCTGTGGTTTGGCCTGACCTGACCTGGTTATTTTTGGCTCTAGTGAAAGAACCTCATTCAGATTACTATAGTTTACCAGTCATTAGTCACACATGTTGCCTATCGGTTCTAATCTGGGAATGATGTAAGGAACCTCACACATGGTTCTGTGTTTTTTGTTTTTTTGAAATATTTGAGGCACCTCATTAACTTTGCTTGTCTCTCTCACTCACTCTCAACTCGCACAGTTATCTTCTGATAAGCTGATATCTGAGCTTCCTTTCCTCCGAGCTCCACTTAGTGGAAATGAAAATATGATCTTGTCCAACTTTTCTGTTTCTGCTTAGCTGGACTTTGACTTTAGGTAGCTGTCAGCATGGATTTCAGTTCCCTTCTTGATGAATCAATCGTGAGACAGGACAAAAGAGGGAAAATTAAGTAATTAAGCATACGAAATTAGCAGCAATCACTTCCAGTAACACAGCTGTTGAACCCAGAACAAGGGCCACATGTTAGAAAGGATAGGGGCCAAAGCTGGAAAACAACCTGGATGGGATGCCAATCTGTCTCAGAGCACCACTACATAAAAAATGCAAAATCCCTACGCTATAACTGAATTACTGATGGCTTTATCTACTGCACATCCTACACAAAGCCTTGTTCACGCTTCACATATATGTGTTTAGTGCCATGCTTTTCTTCTCACCTGGAATGTTTGTTTTCTACCTGACTTCTTTTAGACTCCAATGAATCAGGCCTCCACACGCTCTCACTGCATCTTCACCATTCACCTGTGCAGCCGTGAACCAGGATCAGCCACATTACGCCGCTCCAAGTTGCACCTAGTGGACCTGGCTGGTTCTGAGAGAGTGGGAAAGACTGGTGTGGGAGGCCAGATTCTCACTGAGGCCAAGTACATCAACCTGTCTCTGCACTACCTTGAGCAGGTCAGACAGCATGCTGCTGTGTTCCTAATGCTTTCATGTAGAATTTCTTGTTTGTGTGAAACTCCTCAATCCCAAAATCACAACAGCAAATCAGAGACAACTAGAGAACCAAAAACACAACAGCACATCCAAACAGAAATGAGTGTTATATTTTTAGCTTAGAAAAATGATCTGTGAATTTTATGTTATTACCCTGAAAAATTATCCATTCCTTTATATAACCAGCCTCCCTTTTGGGTGAGTTTTCATCATTCTCATACTCATGTTAACTAAAATATCATCATTTGAAATCCCTTGATTAAGAATATGCGTAAATAAAATAATTGCTAGATTCATTTCTGCTCATATATCCTACAGAGCTAAGTTTTCTCTCTAGCCAATCAGTAACAAGCATGTGATACGAATAATGACCATTCCAGTTAATTTGGTCATGCTTCCAAATATGTGGTTATGTTTCTTAATTAGCTATTGTGTAGCATTTTCTGATTTATGGCCCACTATAATGTCTTAGGATTTATTAACTCACTGGAATATTAAATAGAGTCATATACCCTAGAAATGATATTTAAACAGGGAAAAATGAACAGGGAAATTTACATGGACCCTTTAGCCCAAATAGAGAATTAATTAATTAAAGGTAATGGTGTGCTGAAAATAGACACTGCCTACAGTGATGTCTGCATTAATGACTTTATTACAGGTCATCACAGCTCTGTCAGAGAAGAATCGCTCTCACATTCCTTACCGAAACTCCATGATGACCTCTGTGCTCAGAGACAGTCTGGGAGGCAACTGCATGACCACCATGATCGCCATGGTGTCAGTGGAGACGAGGAATGTTGATGTAAGGCTTTGTGACACTTAACACCATCTCGCTAAGTCACTGTTTTTTTTTATTACTTCGAGCTCATTATAACTGCAAATACTGCAGCGTCTCTAGAATCTCTTGGTGGTCCAAATTTATAAGAGGGAACTGATTTGATAGACGAAGTAAGCATGTCTGTAATGGGTTCAGCCATCTCGGTTGTTCTGAATGTCTAGTAGAAGCATGTGAATATGACTGGGCAGACGATTCTTTATTCATTGTTTGAGTTCAAAGTTTGTTAACTCGTTTTAATGGCTCATATGAAAATACCCATTGGGAATTTTAAGGAAGAATATTTCTATTTTTAACTAGCCTACTTGGGGGCAATAATTTCATAGGAAAGTTTGTTTATATCCTCAAAGTAAACTCAGTAAATCAAACCAATGTCTACTTTCTGAGATGTTCCAAGTGCTTTTTAATAAGCATCTGAAATTGGAAGCCATTATTTTCAACCAATATAATTCTATGTAAGGTTATCCAATAGATATCCACTGAAAGCCAACAAAGTCCTGACTAATTTTATATCAGTATAAATATAAAATATTAAAATCATTCATTTGTTTCTACTAATCGATAATGTCTGATGAGTCGATTTCCATTCCAGCAAAGGAAGGGAACACCAGTTTGCTGGTTTAAATGGTTAATGAATGCATACCATCTATCTACACTACTCTTTGTCATCTACATTATAGATGCACTTTGTATCTTTACAGTTACTGACTTTCTTCTGACAGTTTCTTCTTTCGGCTTTTCCCTTCAGGGGTGGCTACAGCAAACCATCTCTCTCCACCTATCCCTATCTTCTGCATCCTCAACACTTGCACCCACTAGCTTCATATCCTCATTTATTACATCCATATACCTCCTCTTTGGCCTTCCTCTTTGCCTCCTGCCTGGTAGCTCCATGTCCAACATTCTCCTACCAATATACTCACTCTCCCTCCTCTGAACATGTCCAAACCATCTTAATCTGGCCTCCCTAACTTTGTTCCCCAAACATCCAACATGAGCTGTCCCTCTGATGTACTCATTCCTAATCCTGTCCAACCTTGTCACTCCCAATGAGAACCTCAACATCTTTAGCTCTGCTACCTCCAGCGCTGGCTCCTGTCTCTTCCTCAGTGACACTGTCTCCAAACCATACAGCATGGCCGGTCTCACCACTGTCTTGTACACCTTCCCCTTGATTCTAGCTGATATTTTTCTATCACACAGAACTCCCAACACCTTTCTCCATCCATTCCAACCTGCCTGCACTCGCTTCTTTACCTCTTTCCCGCACTCTCCATTACTCTGGATTGTTGACCCCAAGTACTTACAGTTAATGACTAATACATGTCAGTATCACTACTGGGTTTGATTAAAATAAAGTATGCACCAGGATATATGCTACAGTCTCTAAGTGTTCAGGTATAATAGACAAGTGTGAACAAGCAGGTCTGGTTGAGATCCATAAGCTTATATGACCCAAATATGAACCAGGGCAGGGTCCATTAGTGCTGAGAATAGTCTGTCACCCAAATACTTTCTGAGCAGCTGTGGTCTTATGGTGGTCTCTTTCCATCAATGTTTGGGGTCAAAGGCCAGCTAACAAACCACTCTTAAAAGAAAATGATCTGCAGTCAGTAATTATATAGCTACAAACTGACCTATACAGTAAATGCCTTGATAAAATGGATAGTAAACGATGTAATGTACCATAATAACCTGTGTTCATTTTAAATCTCTTGTGTTAATCTGTGGCTCTTTTACAGGAATCAATTTCGACCTGCCGTTTTGCCCAGAGAGTGGCCATGATAAAAAATGAAGCTCTCCTCAATGAGGAGCTGGACCCATCACTGGTGAGTCTAAATGCCTGTACATTTACACATTGTTTCGTTGCTGTCATGTTCACTGCGTCACCTAACATTTGCCTGAAAATTAATCTTGTTACAATTTACAAACTGGCAATTAGACAGAGCTTGGCTCTGAGGGTGGAGTCTTCTTCTCCTTGTGCTTATATGGTCATCATACCACTATGTCCTCACCATGACTAGCTGCAAGTCTGCACATAGAGAAAATGTGGAAAAACTACAGCTTGCATCATATTTTGAAAGAACCTAGAAATTTTGTTATGGCATTTCACTCACTGGTACTGTGCCTCACTGATTGTACCTCAGGTACACATACTAAATAACAGGAAACCACCATATAGCAAAGACAGCTTCTTGTTGATGCTGGTTTAAATGGTAAACAGCTGCTTATTAAGCAGATATAATATTCTTTAGACAACCAGATATTTTCAAAACCAAAAGAACAGCCGTGATGTAACTTCAAACCCACTTGGCTCGTGTGGTTCTCCAAATTAGCATGAAGCTGATCTCTAAACGCTGGCTATGTTTAGGGATACAGTGGGCTTCCCTAGCCTGCCTGCATCTCATCCATCATCTCCTGAGTGTGACTGTTGACTCCAGTGAGAGCGAAAGTAAACATTCTGCAACGAGTGAACGCTCCTGATTTGTTTTCACTGGATGAAAACTATTGAATCTTTTCTTATGGAACATTTTGTGGGGAGGTTACAGCAGGAAAATGTACAGTCCCAATCTTTTTTGCTTTAGATCTGATTTGGGGGGATTGTTATCCAGCTCAGCATAGAGACTTTCTTTGAAAGTTTCCACATGAAGACATATTGACAAGAGTATACCTCTCTCACCTATGACTGTGTAATCACCTCTGCTCTGAACAGCCATCTTTCTCCTACTTCTTTTCCATTACTAAGGCTTTTAGAACTTGGCTGCCCAGTTTCAAACCCTAGAGAGGTATTTTTAAGAGAGTCTGCGGTTCCTGTTAATTGAACCGGTGTCTGCATGGGAGAGATGGAGGCACGGCTCATATCCTGCAGCTATCGTTTGACTCATAAGCCTACAACCCAGTCACTCACTCATCATAAAACAGCCATGTAGCTAAAACGAAGGATGCAAATTCAGGAATGAACAGACAATAGATTTTCCAGTAAGACATCTTATGATTGACGGATCTACTTTTCCTCCGTTTACCTTTACTGCCTATAAGAGCGTCATGCTTCACTGTTATTTATACTGAAGTAAAGCACACATGAGCAGCTGCTCTTTTTCATGGTCTGCTGCCTTTCACTGATCTTAGCCATAAACCTACATCTCCTCAAGTAGTCAATACATGGATCAGTGCTCTCTAAGCACTTACTGATCCTTCTTGATCCTTTCCAGCAGAGGATCATGAATCTTCAAAGCCCCGAAGAACCAGAACAATTAGATTTGTGCAGACATTTTGACATAACCAGACAGCCAGTGAATTTATTTTTACCTAATGATCCCTAGATATTTTATTATTACTATTCAAAAGAGAGCTTACACATGCCAGAAGCATAAATGATATCTTTTCTGCCCTTAATCCTGTTTGCCTAACCTCATTTATTTAATTGACTGTCTTTAAATCTACAACAGAGAACTAAACAAACCTATAAATCAAGTCGGCCATTTCATTTCTGAAAATGAAGACCATGAAATCAGAATCTTCCACAGTCCTTTTTGTATAGATATTGATGTAATTTGTCGTACGCAGCGCCTCGCTCTGTGTGCACCGCTAGTTTATTCTCAGACGCTTGGAGCTGATGCTGCTCCTGTGGTTCCTGCGTGGTTTCACAGTCCAGAATAAAACTTCTGGCTCACTGGACCCATAGCCTCATCTTGCATCAGCCTCAGGGCGTGATGCACGCTGGTTGCCGCCGTGTAGTTTTTGGGTTCGGGCAGAGCCAGACACCCAGAGACGTGACCATTAAAAGTCCTCAAAACCACTGAGCAACACACACAGCTGCGGTAGTGGAACATAGAAGAGCCAGTTGCTTTGGGATTGACCATGATCAACTCAAAATGTACATTTAAATGACTGACTCTGGAAAAGTGGGTGGGCGTGCTTGTCTTCTGTATACCACTAAATTTATGTAGTTTGACAATCTGTGACCATTAACCTTTCTCACCTTTGTGGCAAGAATTGTCTAGATGCTAGCATATAGTTGTTTCTCTCACCAGAATTTCTCCATCTACTTTGAAACAGTTTCAGTCTGTGTCATCTTGCACTGTTTGTTTATGCAGATGCTTCAGATGTGGTAGCACAAGGAAGTGGAAACGTTTAAGGACTTGAAAAATGAAAAATGTAAATACAAGAAAATGTGAGCACCCCATCTACTGACGCCACTGATGCTGGCCACTATTCCATTTATAGTAATGACTCTTGGCTCCCCTGTCAGCAGGGGCTTTTCCCTGTTTAGCCTCCAAAACACACACAGAGTATCAAGTTCGGTCTGCAGAACCCAGGAGACTTTCGATCGCCAGCCATGGCCATCCATGATCAAAGTAAAGAAGATGTCTGGATGGATGACCTGGGACCCTAGCTTGGGAACCCCATAGATTTAGCTTTATCCTTCTGGGATGTTTACGATGAAAGCAAGCCATAAGCTGTAGTGGGGTCATACCTTAGATGACCTTTTGACCCTGTTTCAGAAAGGCTGTCTGGATAAGACCTGGTAGTGTGTCGATGAATACTTTAATTTTCTTGTCCTTTCTTTGGGTGGCTATGTGAAGTCCAGCTAAGATTAGAATGAAAGGTTTAGGTTCTTAGCTAAAGTAAATTTCCAAGTGAAAATGTTTGTTTCATGTGAATGTAGCACTATGGGGTTTCTGTATTATCTGGAGATCCATCATTCACCACTAGACTTCTGGCTGGATACTTGTCACCAAGCTGTGTATAGCTTGGGCATGAGGTCTTTGGTTGTTTGGAGATGATTTGAGACTTTGTTATTACTGCAAAGAAAATGTACAATATGTGTTAATGTAGTATAGGGTCTTTTTTTAAATCAAATTTTGAGGTAGGTCTGATAAATTCTGTCCACAATTAAAGTGAATTTAATACCTGCCCTTTGGTCATATTTATTTACAAAGTGATTTTAAGCACTTTAAAGAAATTGTGGCGATGTTCACAAGCTTGCATGTGTTTTTATACAAGCGATCATTTAGTAAATCAGTTTTTTCTTTGAATAAACAAAAATGACCTAGCATGACCTGTTTTATTTTCAGAGACTAGACAAAGCCTTTAATAATGGCACAGTCCATCCCCTAGGTATATATTTCTTGATCCTTAAGTAATGAATTGTCTCCCTGCTGGGAAAACAGCTTACACCAACATTATTCCAATGCTGTCCTAAGCTGGTTTGTACTGGTTTGTGTTGGTCTGGTGCTGGTTTAGCCTACTGTCTGTCCCAAAAACAGGTAGAAAAGCTGGTGGTTGGTTGCTTGCAATTACCATGCATTATGCTTATTATGTTAGGGAGGAACTATCATTTTTTAAAATGTAGGGCTGTTGTTACTACACAATATGGCCAAATATCGGGACACTTCACCATTATTCTCTGCATTCTTGTTGAACACTATTCTAAAAGCTTCCCACTAGATTTTGGAGCATGTCTCTGAGAACTTGTGGTCATTCAGCCAGAAGATGAGCATTAGCATGAAGGCCTGGCACACAGTTGGCATTCCATTTCATCCCAAAGGTGTTCAGTGGGGTTGAGGTCAGTCACTGTTCTGTGTAGGCTACTCAAGTTCTTCCACTCCAACTTTAGCAAACCATGTCTTTATGGACTTTGCTTTAAGCACAGAGAGCACTGTCATGGTTTGGGTGCCTCAGTTCTGGTGAAGACCTTAATTCTAGAGCATAGAAAGATATTTTAGACAATTTTGTGCTTAATTTCTGTATGTATGTGTGTATGGATGGATGGATGGATGGATGGATGGAAGGATGGATGGATGGATGGGTGGGAGGGGGTGGATGGATGGATGGAGGTGCATGGGTGCATGGATGGTTGGTTGGATGTATGGATGGATCGGTGGATGGATGGGTGGGTGACTGGTTTGGTGGTTCGATGGATAGGTGGCTGTTTTGGTGGTTGGATGGATGGGTGGGTGGGTGCCTGCTTTGGTGGTCGGATGGATAGATGGGTGGATCAATGGATAAATGTTTGGATGGATGGAAGTTATTTTAAAGGACACACAAACCGTGCTGATTACTAATACAGAATTGAATGACAGTGGACCACATGATGAAGCTCTTTATCATTTTACAGATGATCATTCGTTTGAAGAAGGAGATCCAGTGCTTAAAAGAGGAGCTAGCTCTGGTGACTGGAGAGCAAAGAAGTGATGAGCTGACTCAAGAGGAGATCCAGAGGTACTGACAGACTTAATCAAAATCAAGACAGTCTTCCATCTAATGATTAAGAAGTCCAAAATGATAGTGATAGTTCAAATAGTAAATATCCCAAAAGAGAAACTTTCTGGTCTTTTCTCTCTACATACACAGGACTTAATCTAAACGCTTCACAGTCAATGTGACTTTATGTTTTCCCAAACTGGAAAGACTGCTGTACTTATATGCCATTATTTTTAATTCAGTTAACGCTTACTATCTTCCAGTAACCCATTTTGGCATGTGGGTTTAAATTAAAATTAGCAGCCGTAACATGCCGCAAGTCAGATTCAGCAGTTCAGCAGGTTCATGTGGCCAGCGGCCGCTGCGTGTGTGTATTCTGAGCCTGAGGAAATGTGTGTAATGGTCAGAGCAGCAGCGTTCTTGGATACAGTCATCTCAGGTCAGCAGGGAACTTTGATCTCCTTAAGGCTGTTTATCACTAAAAGCTAATGGAGATAAAACTGTTCCAGGAGATGGGATGTGTTTGTTGTTATTTCTAGTCAGTCATCATTAAATCATGATAATGAGACTGTATCTATAGTTCATTTTCATCATTTTGTTGCAGTAGTCTTACATTTAAATTCATTTTCTCATCCAATTCTCATGTATCTGCAGAAAAGGATCCATCTTCGTACAGTTATTTCAAATGTTACTTTACAGAAGTGTTCAGACCCTTTGCTATGATACTGCTGTGAAAATAAGCTCAGGTGATTGCCACATTCATGTCTAGGGACAATTCCACCTACTGGCATTTTTTTTCGGGATGTGGAAGGAAACCAATACAGTCATGAGGATAACTCCAGGCAGACATCAATCGAAGCTCACGGACTCTGGAAATGTGAGGCGGTAATTCCAGCTGCTCCTCCACTGGGTCACTCTAATGATTATTTTCTGGTTACTGCTATTGAAAATATAAAAAATAACCAATCAAACCACATCAATCATGACTATGATGAAGGGAGTGTGAGTGAGTGAGTGCCTGAGTGAGTGAGTGAGTGAGTGCCTGAGTGAGTGAGCATTTGAGTGAGTAAAAAAGTGAGTGGGTGAGTGAGTAAGTAAGTAGATGATTGAATGAGTGGGTGAGTGAGTACGTAAATGACTGATTGAGTACTTGAGTGAATGAATGAGTGAAGTGAGTGTGAGAGTGAGTAAATGAGTGAGTGAATAAATGAGTGGGTAAGTGAATAAATAAGAGTTTGAATGAGTGAGTGAGTAAATGAGTTATTGAGTGAGTGATTTAGTAAATGAGTGAGTAAATGAGTGAAGAAGTGAATGAGTGAGTGAGTAAATGAGTTAGTATATGAGTGAGTTAGTGAGGTAGTAAATGAGTGAAGAAGTGAATGAGTGAGTGAGTAAATGAGTTAGTATATGAGTGAATGAGTGAGTTAGTGAGTTAGTAAATGAGTGAGTAAATTAGTGAAGAAGTGAACGAGTGAGTGAGTGAATAAGTAAATGAGTGAGTGAGTAAATGAGTTAGTATATAAGTGAGTGAGTGAGTTAGTGAGTTAGTAAATGAGTGACTAAATTAGTGAAGTGAACGAGTGAGTGAGTGAGTGAGTTAGTAAATGAGTGAATGAATGAGTGAATGAGTGAGTGGGTGGGTGTGAGTTAGTAAATGAGTGAGTGAGTTAGTAAATGAGTGAGTGAGTGATTGAGTGGGTGGGTGAGTGAGTTAGTAAATGAGTGAGTGAGTGATTGAGTGGGTGGGTGAGTGAGTTAGTAAATGAGTGAGTGAGTGGGTGGGTGAGTTAGTGAGTTAGTGAGTGAGTGAGTGGGTGGGTGAGTGAGTTAGTAAATGAGTGAGTGAGTGAGTGAGTGGGTGGGTGAGTGAGTTAGTAAATGAGTGAGTGAGTGAGTGGGTGGGTGAGTGAGTTAGTAAATGAGTGAGTGATTGAGTGGGTGGGTGAGTTAGTAAATGAGTGAGTGATTGAGTGGGTGGGTGAGTGAGTTAGTAAATGAGTGAGTGAGTGAGTGAGTGGGTGGGTGAGTGAGTTAGTAAATGAGTGAGTGAGTGGGTGGGTGAGTGAGTTAGTAAATGAGTGAGTGAGTGATTGAGTGGGTGGGTGAGTGAGTTAGTAAATGAGTGAGTGAGTGGGTGAGTGAGTTAGTAAGTGAGTGAGTGATTGAGTGGGTGGGTGAGTGAGTTAGTAAATGAGTGAGTGAGTGGGTGGGTGAGTGAGTTAGTAAATGAGTGAGTGAGTGAGTGGGTGGGTGAGTTAGTAAATGAGTGAGTGAGTGAGTGGGTGGGTGAGTGAGTTAGTAAATGAGTGAGTGAGTGATTGAGTGGGTGGGTGAGTTAGTAAATGAGTGAGTGAGTGAGTGAGTGAGTGGGTGGGTGAGTGAGTTAGTAAATGAGTGAGTGAGTGAGTGAGTGGGCGAGTTAGTAAATGAGTGAGTGAGTGGGTGGGTGAGTGAGTTAGTAAATGAGTGAGTGAGTGGGTGGGTGAGTGAGTTAGTAAATGAGTGAGTGATTGAGTGGGTGGGTGAGTGAGTTAGTAAATGAGTGAGTGAGTGGGTGGGTGAGTGAGTTAGTAAATGAGTGAGTGAGTGAGTGGGTGGGTGAGTGAGTTAGTAAATGAGTGAGTGAGTGAGTGAGTGGGTGGGTGAGTGAGTTAGTAAATGAGTGAGTGAGTGAGTGAGTGGGTGGGTGAGTGAGTTAGTAAATGAGTGAGTGAGTGAGTGGGTGGGTGAGTGACTTAGTAAATGAGTGAGTGAGTGAGTGAGTGGGTGGGTGAGTGAGTTAGTAAATGAGTGAGTGAGTGATTGAGTGGGTGGGTGAGTGAGTTAGTAAATGAGTGAGTGAGTGGGTGGGTGAGTGAGTTAGTAAATGAGTGAGTGAGTGAGTGAGTGAGTGGGTGGGTGAGTTAGTAAATGAGTGAGTGAGTGGGTGGGTGGGTGAGTTAGTAAATGAGTGAGTGAGTGAGTGGGTGGGTGAGTGAGTTAGTAAATGAGTGAGTGAGTGGGTGGGTGAGTGAGTTAGTAAATGAGTGAGTGAGTGGGTGGGTGAGTGAGTTAGTAAATGAGTGAGTGAGTGGGTGGGTGGGTGAGTTAGTAAATGAGTGAGTGGGTGGGTGAGTGAGTTAGTAAATGAGTGAGTGAGTGGGTGGGTGAGTGAGTTAGTAAATGAGTGAGTGAGTGGGTGGGTGGGTGAGTTAGTAAATGAGTGGGTGGGTGGGTGAGTTAGTAAATGAGTGAGTGGGTGGGTGGGTGAGTTAGTAAATGAGTGAGTGAGTGGGTGGGTGGGTGAGTGAGTTAGTAAATGAGTGAGTGAGTGAGTGGGTGGGTGGGTGAGTTAGTAAATGAGTGAGTGAGTGGGTGGGTGGGTGAGTTAGTAAATGAGTGAGTGAGTGGGTGGGTGAGTGAGTTAGTAAATGAGTGAGTGAGTGGATGGGTGGGTGAGTTAGTAAATGAGTGAGTGAGTGATTGAGTGGGTAAGTTAGTAAATGAGTGAGTGAGTGGGTGGGTGAGTGAGTTAGTAAATGAGTGAGTGAGTGGGTGGGTGGGTGAGTTAGTAAATGAGTGAGTGGGTGGGTGAGTGAGTTAGTAAATGAGTGAGTGAGTGGGTGGGTGAGTGAGTTAGTAAATGAGTGATTGAGTGAGTGAGTGGGTGGGTGGGTGAGTTAGTAAATGAGTGAGTGAGTGGGTGGGTGGGTGAGTTAGTAAATGAGTGAGTGAGTGGGTGGGTGAGTGAGTTAGTAAATGAGTGAGTGAGTGGGTGGGTGAGTTAGTAAATGAGTGAGTGAGTGGGTGGGTGGGTGAGTGAGTTAGTAAATGAGTGAGTGAGTGAGTGGGTGGGTGGGTGAGTTAGTAAATGAGTGAGTGGGTGGGTGGGTGAGTGAGTGAGTGAATGCAAGATTATCAGCAGTATCAGCAGTTTTCTATATTTATGATCATTTAGATATTTCAGCTACTTGATATCTGAGTAAGCAACCACTAACAATGTAGAACATCATGTCCAGTTTACTTTTTATTATGATAGTTTTTTGCTATCATAATAAAATCCTAGGTTCCTGCTGCTGTGCCTTTACCGGGAAATGAGCATTAAACCATAAAAACAACACCATTAAGGCTTTTAAAAAATTTATCGTAATATAAATAACACTATCACAATTGAATGATGGCAAAATTTAAAACTAAGTATTTCTTACTTTCTAACCTGAAAGTTAGGCTGATTATTACAAATGTAAATATTCAATAATTGATCCCGCAGTTTGTTGTGATTAATTGCAGCCTTCTTACTTACAGGTTTCGTTATTCACCACACTTCTGTAATATAGATATAAGGCCTTGTAGAGTTAGTTTCAGTGATAGGTCAATATGGGGGAAAAAATCTGGCTTTGCAAACTGTGCAGATTACTTTTGTTTTCTCCACAGATGAAAAGAAATGAAATTTCCCACCAAGAACTCCTTCCTTGTCCTTAGCCAGGATGGTTCAGTTTGGTGGCATATACTGTATGTATTTCTATATCATAAATAAACAGCCATAGGAAGTAAAGTATCACTCTTGCTGGAAAAGTGATTTTGCTCTGCTCTCATTATGTTTCTATTGGGTCCTGAAAGATCCCAGTCTCATTACACACCCACACTGTTGATGGTACATATTAGTGAAAAAGTGACAAGCTACAAGGCCAAAGGAAACGTCCATGACCTCAAAGATGAACACAAAACTGTTGCAAATGTCAGAAAGAAAAGAATTAAAGCAAGCAATTAAAGGCAAATCCTTTCCACAGGGTTGTATCAATGCACAGATCGGGAAGAAGGGCAGTGAATTTGTACCATTAGTCCTAGCTATGCAGTCACATGTCAAGTGTTATTACCCCAGCCTTAATGTAACATCTGTCACTTACTAGCAGCATGCGTCAGATTGGAGATGAATCAGACGTGACGTGTGCACAGGATGAAAATATTCTGAGAACAGATTGTGAGATTTTTTTGAAAAGATTTCATGTTAAAACTAAATTGTAATCAGAAATTAGGATGATTTTATAAGTGACAAAAGCTCCTGGTTTCACAGGAGCACTTGACTATACTGCATAGTATAAAGAAAATTATTTTACCATTACAGTTACCCAAATCAGAGTTCCCCTTTGAGTCTGGTTTTTATATTCTATTCTTATATTCTGTTTATATCCTGATATGTTTATATTCCTGTAATGCTTCTTTGTGACAATTGGTTAAAAAGCTCTAAAGAAGAGAAACTGACCTGAACTTTTAAGGTGCTTTGAATATCCTATAGTAAGAATAAATACTGGCCTACTGCTTCAGGTATGTTTTTTAGCTTGTTATGTCATCATTTCGTCGCTTGTTTTCACTCTTCTTTTTGTGTCAGCAGTTTAAGTCGGGATTAAATTCCTACACATACTGTGTCTAGAATGAACTGTGAAAAACAGTCGCGTGCTTACGTTGGCCAGGAACCCGCCCTCAAAAGTCTTGATTCCCCATTACATTCTTCCCACTCCTTGGACTGGTAGAAGTGCTGGCATGAGTTCGGGAACATGTGGGCTTCAGAAATGCTTGCCTCACCTCTTTCTAGCGCTCTGATGTCTTTACCTGTGGCTGTACCTCGATTTAAAGGTTTCCTCTCTCCTCGCTGATGATGGCTCCCGTTTTCCCCATCACACCGCACATTAACTTGTCCTCCTGACTATGCCGGTTGTGCCAGCAGCAGATAGATTTGATGACGGTCATGATGGATATTTGCTTTATGAGGTGGCGCTGTCCAGTGGCCAAGTGTACAGGATTGCTGAAACAGAAAAATAGCGGTCTGGACACACCGGGTGTTTACTACCTAGGATAGTTCTAGTACTGTACAAAATCCGAATATTTAGACTACCTTCAAAAAACACAGCTATAGGCACAGAAGTCAGGCATTATTCAGTCCAACACCCCACGTGAAGATGGATTGGATTCAGATTCCAGCTGAATGAACTTGATGACTTCCAGGAGTCTGAATCCCAAGCACGGGCTTTTGTTTAAAGTTTTCATTTGTGTAAACTTTGTTCCTATTGACATGAGACATGCTGGAGTGGAAATCTGGAGGGAGCTCATTGGTGTCTGAGTTCAGTGCAGTCTCGCCTCTCAGCCATCTTTGATTCCAGTGGCTCTGTCCAGGCCACAAAACGCTATTGTTTGGAGGGGCTTCATGCAGTAGTTTATCAACAGGTCATCTCTGTGGAAGTCATGATCAGGCTAAAGTAAACAGTTTTGCTTTTACACAAAGCAGAATTTAAACATATTGTAGCATGGAGCTAAACATTCGTGTTGGCTGATTAAGCTTACGTGTTAAAGGGTGGGAAGACGGAGCGTGCAGCCTTTCGTTTTGTGTATTTTGTTTTAGAGCCCTTTTCGTGACAGGGGTTTTAGGTTTTTAGGCTGATACTCGATGGATGTAGTGATAAATCAATCACCCAGACCGCAAACGTTTGTATTTAGTGCACAGAGTAGAAACATGTTTGCCTTTGTGTATCTTGTTAGTTCTTAGGTCTTGTTTTGAGCCAAATATCCTTACGAGGACTGGAATATATGACTGTTTTTAGAGAAATTTTAATTTAGAAATTGTAATCATTTTGTCAGTGGAAGGTGTGTGTGTGTGTGTTTTGCAATAGGATTGAAGACCAGCTTAAGGTGTTTCTTGATGATCCTGACCCTGAAGTGACTCTAGAACTAGGACCAGATATGAGAAAAATCCGACACTGTTTTTCTCTCTTAAAGGTATGCCTTTTCCACGTTTTTTGTATCTCTTTGTTGGGTTAATGCTCTAGCTTTCAGTTCCTTAACTAAATATCAGTGACTTGTTTGAGTCTTATTTTCCAAAGTTTTAAAAAATGACATTCAATTAATGGAGGAATGGCAATTTTTTTGCCAGCATTTTTCCTCTCTCTCTCTCTCTCTCTCTCTCTCTTTCTCTCTTTCTGTCAGAAGAAAAAGAAACATTTCAAATCTATTCACTTCCACTTTGCCAAAATCCGTTCTGTCTATCGCTCCTTGATTTCTGTCTCTGGGGGCATTTTGGAAATAGCAAACAGAAACTGAATGTATGAAGCGAATATCGTTCAGTATCAGTTCATCCTTACAGTGACCTTACAGCTGCACTGGATCTCTTCCCTGCCTTAAAATCCACGACATGTCCAGTTTAAGGCAGAAAACTGCGCATCGCCGGACTTCACATTCTAGCACTTGTGTATTGTTTACTCAACCAATTAGAAGGGAGGAGTTAAGTATTTGAAACACTTAAACTCGAAGCAGAAGTCTGTTTTAAACTAAAACTCGAGAAGCATTGCCGTAAAGGTCAGCAGATTTTTCCCTCTCATTTCACAATGGTGAAGAATTTGGATAACATGCTTGAGGTCTGAGTTTCAGATCCCTCTAGTACTACACTCAGATCTGACTCACTTTCTTTCTATTGGTAATTTTTTTTTGCAAATAAGCACATTCTCTACTGTTTCCACTCACCCCAAAGCTGCACCTTCCCAGCAAAGATGTTTTGCTACCTGCTACATTTCCTTTCGTAGCCAAAAACAGGAACATTCTCCATTCTCCTTTCTCCTGAAAAAGCCTGTACCCATAAAGCATTCTCTGGGTTCTTAATGTTAGTCAAGAATACACAACACTAGCTGGCAGGTAAAGCTGCATGTTTGCACACCCGCTGAGACTCTAATTAACGCTCTGGTTGGCTCAAGTCTGCGTTTCCCTGACCACACCGTCCCTTACACAGTTTAAATTAGACATGTCTGCGTTCGCTACGGACCAAGCGCAAGGCACTGGGCCAAGCGGTTTCCATTTTTAATGAATGCTAAAAATGGGTCATCTAAGTTGAGATGATCTGTGTTTTTATATCCCGTGTCACAGCCAAGACTAGTCATTACCAAAAGTGTTTTATGGTTCTTGTTCCTTCTTTTAAAAAAAGATTAAGCCTTGTTACCGAGGAACATGTATACAGACGTGAGGGATTCGGCACTTCCGCTAGCCGTGATTAGGAATTCCCTCTGTGTTTCTATTGTTTGTCCAGACTCAGTGAGTGCTTTGAGATATTTTGTAATCCTTTTTTCGTAGCACAAAAACATAATGGGCAATCAGTTACTTTTCAATTATTACAAACGGCCAGGAAAGCAATTAAATTGATTGCTTTACTTAAGAGCAAATTAATAAACATAACAGTTTGCTTTTTCAGCTGATGAAACTGGGGCACTAGTATTAGCTGTAGTGCTACACTGTGTATTAACATCAAATACAAAAGGTGAAAAATGTCAGTTTCTTAAGCAAAGAAATCATGTGGCAGTGTCATCGTTCTTTTAGAAATATTTGTTTTTTATGTATTTATACATTTTTACTTGTTTTGCATTTCACAGGCCACCCCAGATCTAAATAACTTTAGGTCATCTTTGTACACAACTACATGACATCCCAAATGGCCCCCTATTCACTATATGTGCTTACTTTATATGGTATAATGGTATAATACAATCATGTTGTAGAATGTGTAATGTCGTGGGGACAGTTGAGGGTTCATCGTTTCCTGAAGGGGTTCTACTTGGAAGTCTTTCTGAAAACTGTTGCTTGAGAGAACATTTCCTAGTTAGAATCACTGTATGTACTGCAAAAGGAATAAAAATATGAGTAACCCACGACAGATGGTGTTGTTATAGGGAGTGTGTTATTTTGGTATAACAGCATGCCCTGGATTGTGTTTGTGCTTAGACCACAGCGATTTGCCAACAATTCCAATAATTTATTAATGAATTTGAATGCATTTTAACCATGTATGGATTAAATGTTGTGGAATATCTGAGAGACACTATTCTTGTTATCTCTTATGTTATAGCTGCAATAAACAGTTATTCCCTTATCATCTTTCTTCTCTCTCTCTCTCTCTCTCTCTAGCCAGACATCTATGATTATGAGTTCTGCTTTTCAATAAAATGATTTATGGAGGTTTTACTTTTTAATTTATTTCATTTATCGAAGGTTTTACGTTTTAAATCTGTTTATTGTTAGTCTCAGTGGTGGACTGTCAGGGCCAGCACTTATTTTAAGCATGGCTTAAAATGAAATTGTTACATTAACCAATCAGATTTTGAGTTGGTGTCACTGGGGCCATCTAGCAGATGATTTCTCGTCCTTTGATTGGATAATTGGAGTAGTCAGAGGCAGCGAACCGCACAAACTAAATAAAATATATATATTTTAACTCACAATGGCTGACAGAGGAGAAGAAATCGATTTGGTCGCAGACATCCTTACAAATGCATTTTTAAGGCGGACTGTAATAAAATTGACTATTCCTGGTGAGGTGTGAAATACTGTAGCCTAATTTCTTTTCTGCTTTGTTATTTAACGGTTGATTAGTATCTATTGCCGTGGCATCATAATGATGGTATAGAGGTTGATTAATTCAGGAAGGACACCGGTGAAGGCCTAGGTGTGAAATGCTTGGCCCGCCACTGGTTAGTCTTAAATTATGTGAAGCAAATGTCCTACAAGTCCCTGTGTACGAACTGTTACTTTAGAGACAACAATGTATTGGAAAATGCACATTAATGTTAACCTGTAGTTCACTTTACATCCAGAACAACTGTCCAAGCCTTGATGTCATACAAAAATTCTCAGTGACCAGTCAGATTTGAGCATTCTGTCATACTGGTGTCAAGTGAACAAGTCACCATTTAACATTCACATGGCATGTGATCTGCTTAACTACTGTTAGATCCTGCATTGTTGTTTTTGTGCTTTACTTCATCTGACTTGTACATGCACATCTATCTATCTATCTATCTATCTATCTATCTATCTATCTATCTATCTATCTATCTATCTATCTATCTATCTATCTATCTATCTATCGGTCTGTCAGTCCATCTGTCCGTCTGCCTCTCTGTCTGTCTGTCTATTTATGGCAATTTAGTGCTTGATACTACATCAGGCAATATCATAACTGATCATCATCATAATATGATAACTCAATATTAACTATCACTATTTTTGTTTTTTTTTAGTAAAAAAAGGTCAAATGAAGTCACACATAAGGCTAACAGGCTCTTTACTGTTTGCAGGTGAGGCTGCGGGAGACACCAGTGGAGCTGAGAATGGGAAATGGAGCTCAGTATGGAGCTGGTGATTTTAGTCCTCTCCCATCATCAAACATCAGAGACAGTCCAGACATCCCAGCTAACAGAGAGCTTCTCAAACTGAAGGACATGCTAACCCAACGTGACAACGAGATCAGTATCCTTCATTCAAATTACAGAGCACTGTGGAGTGTGGTTTGAGTACTGTTCATCCCTTTGCATGTGCTGGATACGTGTATTCGGGTGTAAATGAAAAGAAAGGATGGAAGGATGAACACCATTCTTTTAAAAGAAATTCCCTCAGGCAGTAGAAAGTGCTATCTAAGCCGTCCTTCATAGGTATTTAATTAACTTGAGGTCTGGTGAGTGTGAAGGTCATAGAAGATGATTTATAACATTTTCATATGCCTGTAATCCCTCAGGCCTCAATCCCTGTGGATGAGTTTATCCTGAACAATCCATTCCCATTTGGGTGGAAATGTGTGATCATTAAGGTGATGGGAAGGAATAAGTTTATATAGATTTGCAATCACCTGTCACTATTTAAAGACATGGTTCTATATAGAACCTAAAATGGTTCTATCATGTGCTTCATACATGGTTCTTTATATAGAACCCAAAATGAACCCAGTGGGCTTCTTTGAATCCAAGTGAAATGTTTTTTGGATCATTTGGGGGTTTTCTTCTTCTTCTTCTTATCGTTATTATTATTATTATTATTATTATTATTATTATTATTATTATTATTATTAATATTAATGTATATAAATTAAGACAGTAAAGTACATCGACTTTGGTTTATGAAAACATTTTACCTAGTATTGATAACAGCCAAGTATTTAAAAAGCATTTCATCATTTCTAAAATATGTCATTCATAAACAAGTCGTTTCAAAAAATCTCACAGTGTTATCTACATAGAGAAAAAATTACGAAAAGCAATGGCACCTTACACATTTTTTGAATTATAGAAACGTTCTAATATAAAAAGGTTTATTGCTCTCCGAGGGTTCTAGATAGAGACTTTTTTTTTTGGGAAGAGGTTCAAGTAAAGAAGCCCAAAGTTCTATATCGAACCCCAAGGAACATCTATTTTAAAGAGTGTTGAGTCTAAAGGGACAAGTGGACCCAAACCATGCCAGAAAAATAAATGCACAGAATAACAGAGCCACTGAATTTTCTTTCATTTGTTTCCCACTGCGTAGTGTCTACCATTCATCACACAGTCATTATGTCTAAGTGCAAGGTAAAAATGCAAGGTACACTCTTAGGAAAAAGAGTTCCTCAGGCTTATTTGGATCATTCTGGCTATGTTTAAGGGTCCCCCCAGAGGGACAAATTGAAGAACGCTTTGAGTTGCCAGATTCGACCTTTGGTTTTAAGGGTGTATTGAATGGCAGATTAATGTTTCTCCATGAGCGTTATAAATGACTCGGGTTCTGACATGGTCTAGGTGACGATAGTAAATATTTTGAACAAGATCGGCATAAAAATCCCCTCAAAATGACTTTCGTTTGCTGTTGTAAACTGGCCAAACCATGCTCCTTCTGCAAGACCTCAAAAGGCACCATGGGATGTCTGTATTTCATGAGAATAATGAATGGAATATAGGAAACAGTTTCATGAATTTAAACCATGAATTATAAAATATAACGTGGTGTGATTTATGTGTAAATAATCAGGGCTACATAAAATTCCAACATTACATCTCCTTCCTGTTGAAAGTTCTTATACCTAGTTAACCATAATTTTGCTTGTTTAAGGGTGAAATTTCACATATTTGGGGTTTTGGGGGAAATTAGCATGTCAACCGCATGGCCCTGTGTCGTTGCGTCTGCCTCCGTACGGTGGAAAATTCAGACGGCGACTCGATCGTCTGTTGGTGGAAGTTTATCTCCAAAGTAAACAGCAGGTTATCGTGCTGACATTTCAGATTTGTGTATTTTGGAGGGAGAGAGGTAATCTGAAGTTCATCCTCTGCTGCTATAGCATGGCCTTGTCAAAATGACATGCTAGTATTCGAAAACATCTGCATCGGTTTCAGCCACATCGAGCCGAATGATAAAACCATCAGTCTGCTTCTTTGTGATTTTATGATATTATCATGCACGCTTTCTGGAACAACTTCAACAAGCTAAATGAAAGTAGAGACAAGACAAATTTAACCTCTTGTGTATGTTGTGAAGTTCTCAGCAGTAAGTCCTAATACAGCATTACAAACCTTTTAGAGCTGTTTCCTGCAGTTATTTGACAGGATTTTGAAGGACACTGGTATCACTTTTCAGGTTGCTGGTGCAGTCATAGTAACTGAACGTATCAGCAGGGCACTGAGACTTGCTTGTACCCGGATGCAGAGCTTGCTGAGGGATATACTGTACTTAAAGTACTGTACTTAAGACATTTGCCCACCTGCTGTGTAGTTGCACATGGCAGGGCGGTTCTTTTTGAAGGTGAGTGGGTAAGTGGATGTGGAATACATCATCACTTCCAGTAAGTCCAATGTTTCTAAAAGTTCTGATTATTATATCATTATTATATCGCTTTTATTTACTTGTATATTTTATTTATAGATTTGGTATAGATTTTAGATTTATTTATTTAGTTTAGGTTTTTTTGTTTTTATTTTGTATTTTTTTAACATTTTTATTTTTACATTTTCTGGTTTCAAAATAAATAAATAAATAAATAATCAAAATACGCACTCTTACACGTTTTATGTAAGCCTAAACTGCAGTAAACTTACTGCAACATGTTTGACTTAATAGAGAAGCGGTCAGATGACCTCACTGTCCCAGTATTTTGTTTCCACAGAAGACATATGAAAATGTTTTCTGCCCTAAAAATACTGAGTCATTTATCTTAACGGTGAGAGGCAAGCTGTCGTACAGACATGGGGAATTATGAGTTTGTGTTTGCTGACCAGCTTCATTTTTAGGGAGCTTAAACTAGATGCTGTCGTGTCCCACATGATAAAAATAAGAAAAGAATGTGGAAGCCATAAAACAAGTGGTTTCTATAAGAGTTGTGATTAAATATCTCCTTCTATGGTACAAAAATGAAAAAGTTGCCCCTTGGCTCTTTTTACAGCATTTGCTGCTGTTTCTGTGGAGACTCTCATCTTTCAGATGATTCCATGTAAGACCGACTGAGGCTCAAAAAGTCCAGTGTTGCTGCTGGTTTTCGTTCCAGTTAAGCACCTGATACAGCATTATGGTTGTTTGATGGTGAGGACATTGTATTTTTGTGGATATGACTGAAATCATCTGGTCTATGACAGGACTGGTGTCCAATCCAGGGTGTATTCTCATCCCAGCATTTCCTGGGTTAGGCTCAGGATTCACCACAACACTGAGCAGGATAAAAAAAATACCAATGACAAATCTGCTTCCTGTTAACATTTTCCCAGTGATTCTTAACCTGAGCTTTTAAGGTATTCTGGTGAGCATGCTGAAGAAAGAGAAGCGCAAGGTTCAAGAAGCCAATGCTCAATTAGGAAAATTCATCGGTTCCCAAAGCTCACTCCGGTCATCTTCCTCTAGCATGAACAGTGAGAAAAGATTAAAGCACGAAGCTTCAGACGACTCCGTACATGCAAAGTACAAGCGGAATGGTGAGCGATCAAACACATTACATTAATACATTTACATTTATTTAACCCAAAATGCACTAAACATCATTGTGTAGGCCTGATGACACATTTGGACTGAATTAAAAGAGACAGGTTCTTTGCTTGAAGTGACTGATCTACTGTGAATTGTTTGGTAATTGTTCATGCTCGAGCAGTCTGATCTCTCTGAGCAACAGTCATGCTCTACATCTTCTTGCAATGATTTCCGGCTGCCCGTTTCTCCTCACAAACAAAAAAGCTCCACGATCATAATGAAAACTTAATGGAATGTTCACAGCTTCGTGGATTTCAGTTTACAGCACAATAGATTAAAAGAAGGGAAGCAAATGGGCCGGAAATATTTCAAAGGGAAGTCCCAGTGCGTCGTCTCAGGATTGTGAACACCCCATGGCATTCTTCTGGTGTTAGTTTGCGTTTGCTTATTTTCAGAGAACACACGCATGCTGCTTTTGTGAAAAAAAAAGGCCTTGTTTTTAAAAGTATTTCTTTTCTGGTATAATGGACAACTCCACTCCATGCCGGAACACTGAAACTCTGCTACTGCTGTTGATAGCAAGTCCTGAGAAATCCTGCTTCATGACAATGCAAGGGTTCCTCTCATTGTGTTAACTGCTGTGAGAACTAATGGTCTTGAGGAATTTACCCAGAAACCTGACGGTTGCATTCCAGAGGCATTTGCTCAATGCTAAAGTTTCCCAAAACTTAGGAATTTTGTTGATTTTCTTTCTCTCGTTGAAGTAAACATTTCCAATTTGCTTAAAGTTTATTAACATTAACATTTCACATTTCTGTAATGTGTATTAACACTAACATTTCCATTTTTGTAGAAAGTTTATTAGCACTAACATTTCCATTTTATATCCTGTTTATTAACACTAACATTGTCCAGCTTTCAAACGTTGTGTGAGCAACATTCTAAACATTCTTTTTTAGATCATTCGCTATTTCTAGATTCTGTTTGGTCAGAAGGTGTTGATTAATCATCTGTACCAGCTGCTTTGACAATACACAGAATCACGGGTTTATATTAACATTCTCATTCTAAATGGTTCTCTTTGCTGTAGTAACAACATACAAGGAGGTGTCTGTGAAGATTCCCAGTCATCCATCCCAATTATCTGGAAGTTGAGTCATGTCAGCTGGGCTTATTTCTAGTTAGATTGAAACGTTTCACTACTCATCCAATTCCATATATTTGTATTCTCCAGGGTCATGGATCCTTCCCTCTCTGGATAGCCTTGTTAAGGGAACAAAGGGAAGGTGAGAATGGTGGGAGGTGTTAGAGTAAGGGGAGTTGTTAGGACCCCAGAGGATAGAAATTTGTGGAATCCTGCCAACTTCCCTCAGACTGAAGAAGCTGCTCGGATGAGTAGCGAAACGTTTCCGTCTAACTAGAAAGAAGTCCAGTTGACATGACTCAACTTCCAGACAACATACAAGGAAACTTGACCACTGACAGGTGAAGTAATCATGGCACCTGTTAGTGGGTGGGATATATTAGGCAGCAAGTGAACATTTTGTCCTCAAAGTTGATGTGTTAGAAGCAGGAAAAATGAGCAAGCGTAAGGATTTGAGCGAGTTTGACAAGGACCAAATTGTGATGGCTAGACGACTGGATCAGAGCATCTCCAAAACTGCAGCTCTTGTGGGGTGTTCCCAGTCTGCAGTGGTCAGTATCTATCAAAAGAATCCTTTAAGTCCTGTAAGTATCCTTTAAGGACTTAAAGGATCTCCTAACATCTTGGTGCCAGATATCACAGCATGCCTTCAGGGATCTGGTGGAGTCCATGCCTCGACGGGTCAGGGCTGTTTTGGCAGCAAGAGGGAAACCAACACAATATTAGGCAGGTGGTTATAATGTTATACCTGACCGGTGTATGCTGGCATATTCTCTAAGAAGATTTTTGGAAGGAGTCTCTAGTGTCAGTGCTTTGTCACTGTCAGAAGTAAAGCTGTTGCTTTAAGTTTTCTCGCATAGGGAAAGTCTTCAGGGTGGAGTGCTGTGCGGTTTCCTGAAAGTATTAACATGACAAGACGTAATGTGTTGTCTTGTTAACTTTAAGAAAGAGAGAGAAGAGACTGGTGAGAGAATAATGGCTTATAGCTACTATATGGCTAGAGTAACGTTAATTGTAGAAAGATTACTAAAATGTGACTAAATAAATAAATAAATATTGGTAACAAATTGCTGTAGTACAAGATGAATGAAATACCTCAGGGTATACTTCGACTAAAGTATCAGTGCCACACTAACCGGTCGTTTATTTCTAACTTATTACAGACTAACCTTCTAAGAACCTGTCGACATTTTCCATTAGCTGGGTGGAGTATGAAATGGGAACAGCAGATCTTCCTGCTTTTCAGAACGGCAGTGAAAAGAGCCAGAGACATAGATCCTCTTCATCAACTGCCATGTGTTTGGCTCTCCTTCTTTCAGTGTGGTTTGGTAGAGCCTTTAAAATAATGATAAACCTCAGCTCTGATAATTACTGTGATCATGGCTTTGGGGATTCAGGGTAACTCCAGAACCAAGCCGTTGCTCCTGTGAGCTTCACCACAGGCCCTGGATCACCCAGTTCTTCCTGGACATTTTTGGTTAATGATGCCCAGTTTGGTAATAGGACCAGTAATTGCAAACAGGGCTCAGAGGGAGGAGATTCTTAACGAACAAACACATGTTTGGATGGTGTCCAGTGCTAGTTAAGAGAATCAGCTACTCATCAAGCTATGATGCATGGTGGTTAATGGACATCGCTGGAGTGCTGGGTTTGTGAAGGTGTGTGTGTTCTACTTTCTGCTGCACATTTGTCTCAGATTTCTCTCTAGAAAGCTGTCCTTGCATTATCACTCCTTCATAAGTGCTATGAGAATTCAAAGGTCTGGAATTCAAATGATATCATATCCTGCCATATCACAGCAACCCAAGTTTACCTTAAACATTCCTCCTCTGACAGCATTCCAGCTGTTGTCCATTGCATCACAGCTAATACAGAGGTGATCTTCGCAGCGCAGCTGTTTAATTATTTGCCCAAGAATTTCCAGGTTTTTCCTTTTTTTTGTTGTTTTTTCTTTACACAAAGCCTTCTGCTTCTGTCCACACAACCTTATGACACATCATGAATTAGCAGTGGGTTGCAGTCTAAACGTTTCTGACAACAGTGCTTTATTATTGAATGTACTGACCAGGTTTCCCCTGCAACGTACAGTCATAATTCTTTCTAGTTTCCGCCAACACGTGCAGTAATAAATCGCAGCGAGGCCAGTGTGGCCAACTATAAACACACTCGTGCCGACAGAGGACAAGCAAATGGTCGAGACTTGAGAGCGTAGCCTTATTTGACGTGAATGAAATATGGAGATGTTTGAATGTTGTCCGTTAAACTAGAACTCTGGGGTTTGTTTAACACATAAGAAGTGTCAGCCTTTGAAGAAAAAAAATAAGAAAAAAAACCTGCAGCGTCTGCAGAATGCTGTTGACTCGGAACATTCAGAAACCTACAGGGCTGCTTTTTGGCAAAGGTCCTCGGAGGCAAATATTCTCTCCTTAAATGACATTTTCAGAGACATTTCCCTTCTCTGCAAGTGATGGATATTTACATGGTATGTCCCACTGCCAGAAAATGCTTCACCAGATGGTAAGCATTCTGCTTTTGATTATGATATAATGATGCTGCCGTGTTGTGTTGGAGATCTTGGTCATGTAGACCTCACCTTGTGGTTTCCAGAAGGCTGAATTGCAGAAGTAAGCATGGCTCGCATGTTAAAGAAAAATCTATCTCCGTCATGCAGACGAGTCATGTGTTGTTCATGACCATGTTCTATTTTTATTTTATTTTTTTTAATTCAAGTAGTCTTTGGACTCTTCACAGTGTATTCTTTGTTATAGTTGTCTTTAACATCCTAAAATCCCAAATACACTTTCACCGCAGTTCTAATAACGCCATGACATTGAGAACCCATAACATTCCTTATAAAATCCGTATGTATTCCATAACATATGGAAGTTTTAAATGAGCTTCAGGATTGTTTTAACCTCGCAGGTTAAGAACTGAATATTATAACTGAATTTATTACGTTTTATCATAACGCTTGCTATAGAACATTTTAAATATTTTTTGTACATGCAACTAGATATGGTCAAACGGTCACACAATGCATGACAGATATCAAAAACCAAGAAAAATCCTGAATATGTCTGTATGATAAATCATGATTGAAGATAAATAGCTATTAAGGTTGGGAGATATACCCCAAAAAAATAAACTATCGGAAGACACAAAAAATCTACTTCCTGATTTATAGGTTTCCTAAGAATCCACTGATGATATGAGTAGTATTTCTTAAAAACATAGTTATTTTCTTTAATCGCGCTTCTATCTTTATAGGATCTTCATCTGGCATAGAGAACACGTTATCGTACAGTGTGTTCAGCCAAGATTCTGTTATTATCGTCTCATCATTCGCACGCGGCAGAAGAAGCGCTTGCTCTGTTGGCGGGACATTGCAGTTTGAATCCTGATAGTGCCACAACCATCTGTGGCCAGGCGTCTAGAGAGAGAAATTGGTCATGCTTTCTGGGTGGGAGGGATGATGTTACTGTGCCTCCTGTCAATCATTGGCATCTATGGCGTCTGTGAGCTCTTGTATGTGAAAGTGAATTGGAAAAAATTTTACTTAAGAAGTTCTCTGTTACTAGGGATAACTTGGAATTATAAGTTAGATCAGTATTACTGTGTAAAGGGTTTGCACAATGTGCCTAAAGAGCTTTTAGCTCCTTTTTATTATACCTTTTATAGTACAATGGCAGCAAAGACACTTCTCTATCTACATTTATAGACTTCAGATCCTTCTGGTAGATCCCCAGATGTTCCCTAGCCAACTGCGAGATATAACCTGTCCAGCAGGTCCTGGGCTTATTCCTATGAACTATGGAGAACTAGATATATTGCGGAAAAGAAATAGCTTAAATAAATACATGGCATAATGTCATAGAAGATAGTGTTGCGTCTTCACAGCTTAAGGGTCTCTGATTCATTGTGGTCTCTGTGTGGACGCCCTCGCCATGTCTATTTTCTCTGGGTTCTTTGGCTTGCACAAAAGCTGGTATGTGGATTGGCTACACCGACTTATCCTCAGATGTAAACGTGTATGGAAACGATCCAGGTGTATCCCTGACCTCACACCCAGGGACCCTGGGATTGCCTCCGGACCCACTACAACCTTAACCAGAATGAAAATAAATGGATATAATATTAGCATGCTATTGCAAGTCAATTTGGAATATACCAATGTGCTGATTTTGAAGAGAAATTGCTACACAAACTGAATGAACTACTTCTTGGTGTCTGAGTTCTTGGTGCAAGTGTAGTTGCAGTTGTTGTTTTGGTGAATGATCTCTTTTGTGTACTGCTTCAAAACATAATATTAGTACTTGAAAAGTCCTTGAAAGCCCCAGAATCTGATTGCGAAGTGTCTTCGTCTGCACTGTTTTTGCAAAAACGTTTTACATTAAACCTTATTTACAAAGGGATTTGACTACACCATTGCGTACAATGTGAATCATATTTTCATCCTTGAAGGACCATTTTTGGATGAGAACCTCAGCCCTGGAAACTCAGGCTCATCAGCCACAGCTAGACAGAAAGGAAAGACTCCTCGCAGACTTATGAATGTGGTGATACTATGGAGTCCTTGGCCTGGTCCCATCCATTATCTCATTTGTGACCTGGCATAATTGCTGCCATACTGCAGGATCTGGTGAGGAGCAGCGAGTCTCTGGATGCCTCTGGGCTTTCTGCCAGCTTCTTCTGCTACGCTATCATTTCCGAAAATAAGCTCACCCTAAATAGGCTCCATACACATTTCTTTTCTTAAACGTTGCTGTGTGCTTTAATGCACTACATGCTTTACCATAATTGATACCGAGACAGCATCAAAAGCCAACTTTTCCAACTAAAATTCCATATCCCGTGATCTGTAACGATTTTAAACCAGAATAAGATAAAGAACACTGATTTAATTTAAAAGCTAAATCATATTCAGGCTCGATGATCTTTAAATTCATAGAGGTTTTGTCGTATGCAGTTTGTCTTGTAGAAGAGCAGGCACTCCAGTGTTGTTTCTTCTGTTTTGCATGCGGTGTAAAACAGAACGGATGGACCTGATGTTATCCAGAAGTAATTTGCGTCAATCTAATCAAAGGCCTACATCACGGACAGAACAGCTGGCAAAGGAATGTGTGCTGCTTTTGATTGCTCCCAACAGATTTCATTCTAGTTTAATCTCTCATTTCGAGAAAGGCTAAAGAAATGTAACTGCTCTGAGTTTAGAGAAAACTCATCACGTGCAAGACGTGAAGGTTTTTACTAAAAATACATATAGACCATTTAAGTTTTTTCTTTTATGTTTTTCATATATATATATATACAGTATATTGTTTATCACTTAAAAGCCAGCAGCAGGACATTTGGGTTTATAGTTGCAAAGGATGTGAGCAACCCAAATACAAACAGCCATATAGCTATGTATGGGTTGTGGATAACCAAGTGCTGTTCCATGTTTACACTTTACTGATGTAGTGAGTAGGCCTTCATCCTCCACCCTTAACCACAGTCATATATACTGTAGGCCACATGCTTGCTACTTCCTGTGCTCATGCCATAGAAGCTTGTTTATGGTCGTATAAAGTCATGACATGGATTTATCAGTGTGGAGACACTCTATGAAAGTGTTTTAATGCTCATGGATATTACGGTTTGGCACTTATAGTAATTATGGTATTTATTTTTATTTTTTTATAACTACAACTAATGGGTAACTGATCAGAATATGCACCATGCATGTATTATTTAAGGCTGTCAAAAGTCTTAAAGGGAAATATACATTTTAATTGTGTTTACTTGGCTACAATCATGTTTCAGAAGAGCAAAAAAGAGCTTCTTTTCTCACTCATCATTTTCTAGGATATTTTAATGAGAAATCCAGGGTAGAAAGCAAACATTGCACTTTAAAGTTCCATAATGCAGTGCAGCTCAACAACACAGTAACACATTTGTGCTAGGTACAGTAGAGTTGGCTAGTTAGCGATCTAAGAGATGACGAGTTATGATGGTGTTAGCTTTGGAAGCTGATTTGTTTGAGACGAGTGTACAGATTGAGGAGATGTGAGCTGGACAGACTATAGGACTGAAGAGCATTCATTCTCTTTAGGTGGAGATGAAGGAAGAGCTAAATTCCACTGGCACCACTATCAGCAAATAGTTGAGTGGTGTGTAGGAAACAAATGTGAAGACAGATCAAGATTAAAGAACAACAACAACAAAACTCAGACTTTTACATAACAAATCTTGGACCCTGTTGGAGATCATGCGTTATTTGTAACTATAAATATGCAAATAGTTGAGGATGGAATTTTCCTTTAAAGTTGCTCTAATTGGATCTAGTAAAAATAGATGTTTGGCAAATCTGTAATTGTCCTGTTTCTGTATTCATCAGCTGAACATTTCAACTTGCTTTGTTAATGAATCAGCCAAACAGAAAATGTTTGCCAGAAGGTGGTTTTTCCTGTTGGGAAATATTTTGCATGTACACAGATATCCCTTACACGGGAAGGCTATAAATAAGCAGTAAGGAAAGAGCTAGTTTAATTTAGTGGAGTAACAGATACACTGGGATTGTAATGTCATTGATTTAAGCATGTGGAAGTAAGAAAAGATGCTTGAGAATGGAAGAAGTTTTCTAAGGTGGATGTTTCTAAAACTGAGTGGCTGTAGCCAACATCATGCCATTTGACTTCAGGTTCCAGACACAGTTATTACCAGCAGGAACAACTAAAATACAACAACAAGGCCTCATGGTGATGCAGCAGGTAGCATTAGTACCTTAAAGCCCCAAGGATCCCGGTTAAGATCTGAGCTTTGGTGGCTATTCACATGTTCTCCTAGTTTCCATGTGGTTTTCCTCTGGATTTTCTTTTTCCCTCCTATTTCCTAATAACATGCCAAAAGGTACAATATATTGTGCCTAAGTCATTGTGACCCTGAGCAGGACAAAGCACCTACTGAGAATTGAATGAATGCATAAAAAGCATGTATGTAAACAAGTAAAAAACAAGAAATGAATAGCAAACGAGTGAATATGACCTGGGGCACGGTGGCTTCACATTTCCGGGATTGAGGGTTTGATTCCCAGCTCTGCCCTTGCAGGGAGTTGGCGTTTTCCTCTGGGTACTCCGGTTTCCTCCCCTGGTCCAAAGACGTGCTGTAGGCTGATTGGCATTTCTAAAATGTCTGTAGTGTGTGTGTGTGTGTGTGTGTGCGCCCTGCAATGGTTTGGCACTCTGTTCAGAGTGTCCTCCATCATGTGTCTGGGATGGACTCCAGGATTTCTGTGACCTTGTGTAGGATAAGTGGTACAGAAAATGGATGGATGGATGGATGTTTATGATCATGTGCACAAGGTAAAACCCCTTTGTGATATAATTCGCACCACATTTGATGGTGGTTGGCCTACTGACCAACTCGTTTCTTTGATCTACAAATGAAAAAATGATTAGTATGTTATTACCAGAGTCTTGATGTTGTTGCCAGTGGTAAATGCAACCTCAGAAGGTTAAGAAGTGATGATCAACTGACTATAAATGTGAGCCGTTGTAAAGGTCTGGAGATGCTTCCTGTGAGCCCTGAGGGCAGTATGGGTTTGGGTGGATAATTGCAGGGCTGTGCTCTTCCCGGATTAACAGTAAGAGAACATAATGAGGGTGACCTTTATGCAGAAGCCATTCTGTCTCTGCAAAATTGGAATGAAAGAGAGAATTTCTCCCTGTCTCCTAAGGATGACTTTTTGTTATTCTCAGATGTAATGCACTGCTATGATAAAGAAGTAAAGAAGGTCTGTATTCCATAACAGGTACATACATGACATTGTATAAATGATTCCTTTGTGCAAACTGACAAGGACCCCTAAAACTAAAGAGCTTCAAACATTCTGCGAGACTCTATATGCCCTTTAAAAAGTGTTACGTCCAGGAAACTGTCTGAATCTATTCATGGTTCTCGTCTTCGGTCGTCTCTTGGTTTTGTAAATAACATCTTTATTCGCTCTGTGCTCTTGCAGAGCATGCATGAAGAGAAACGCAGGTCAGTCTTCTGACACATGGGCCCATGGTGCTCCCTGTCACCTTGATGTGATACAGTGCATGTTAAACAGCAATGATGACCTTTCATTACTGCGAACAGAGCTCCAACTGTGTAGTGTAAAGCTAATATCTATAGCAGACCTGACTGTCTAGACTGTGAATGAGGTTGCTCTTGAGGATATATCTCCAAAAGGGAGAGCTTTGTGACATGTCAGACAGTTTCATAAGAATGATGGGTGCCGTGGGACGTATTTGGACGTAGGTCATGCCACCCTTTTAACAATCAAATCCATAACTCACTCTTTCATCCTTATCACTTTTCTAGATTCTTAAAACATCGGACCAGATCCTCTAGATGCTGTCTCCTCTCTGCGGATGTGTTTCCTATTAAACACAGCTCTCTGATTACTCATCCAATTGTCATCTCGGTTTACGCCGTTCGAGTAGCGAGAAATTCGAGCCTTCAGACATGTCAGGCAAAAGCATGGCCATAACACCCCCCCTCCCCCCCAAGAGAATATTTAAGGTGTGATGTCATGTTTGTGGAGAAATATTTCAGGAATGTTCTGTTTTCTGGAAGAAAGATGAGGCTGTTTCCTGAGCATGACTCTTGTGGAATTTTGTTATGGTTGGCTATCGTAACATCTTCAGGGGACGTTCTGCTGGTTTCAATCAGGATTTTCCAAAAAAATGTCAAAAATCCCAAAAAGCCTGATAATTGAGCTCACGTGGGCTTGTTTCTGCTCCCATTGGACACTGTGTAATTGAAATTGTCTGATAGAGGTAGGGGTTTAAGGGGAAAAAGGCACGATCTGTAAACGTGGTAAAGGAATTCACATTGCAATTGGATTTCCATGCCGAAGGCAAAAACGGCACGAATGAGTAAACAGTGCTAGATGTCCAACATTTAGGCCAGTTTGATGTGTTTCTGTTTGGCATCCATGGGAGGTTAAAATGTTTGCTTAATAAGTCAAAGCATTCCACATAGCAAGCACTGTGGAGTTTTTCAGCACGATGTCTACTGGGATTGAATGACGGCTTAACTGCAAATAATTATCCCAGTTTACAAGAAGCTGATTCATACATCCAATCTATTAGCATGTTTGTGGTAAAATGTTCCTATAGGCACTTGTGTGTGTGTCTGTGGGAAGTAATAAAGCAGTTTATTCTGCAGCGCTGTTAAATTCTCAGGTCTGACTGGTCAGCAGCTCTGACAGTAGTTCTGGCTGCGATTCAAATCACAGGTTTACATGAATGCACTCATTCAGTTTTGTTCAAGTTACAGTTACTCATTTTAATGGACTTGTATGGTGGATGTTCTACTAATCCAAAGCTAATAATAAAGAAAAAACATGGAATTTTTATGTGGGAAGTTTTCTATTATGAGATATTTCTATATTATTTATGGAAGTAGTCTCCAGTGTCGGTGCATTATAAAGGTCAGTAAGTTTCAAGATAAAAGAAATGTTTTGTTTATAGCTGCTGTAATGTAAGTCACAGCATGTATCAGACCTTTCCTAAAATTAACTGTGACCGGAGCCACACCTGATTCTACCTGCTGAATCAGTTAATCTCAGATTTTAATCGACTCCCTTTTCAGCCTGGTTCCTCTCTAGGTTTCTTCCTATCATCTCAGCGAGCATTTCCTTTCCTTTCGTCCCCATACACAGTTCAGAAGGCTTGGTATCCTCACGATCCGAACAGCTTCCTATTAAACAGTGGCTTTGGGTGCATTGTGATTGGGATTGCGAGATGTAAAAGCACATCTTGCCATGTTTTATTCCTTACTTCAGAAATGAAATATCTTAACATCCACTTCAAGTTTTGTTTCTTCATGATAATGAACAAAGGTCTGTAAAATTGAATTCCTGTTAAATACCTGGCTTGTTTCAGCAGTAAAGGGAATGAAAACTTTTGCCATTAACTGCGCACCGGGATACATAATGACCAATCATTTTCCAAGACAAGACAAATGGCAAGTGTAGTGAATTTGCTGTGCTGTTTAAGATCTTCTCAAATCACCATATTTCACTTTGTGGATTGCGAGACGTAAGGTTTGTATTAGTTTTGCCTTGTGCATTAATCATATGGCTGAAAAAGTGCTTTACCATCCAGTATGACGTACATTTGGGCTACTGCGGCTAACTGTGTTAAAGATGTTGAGCTTTCGGTTTTCAAATACAGCCAGGTCACGCAACTCAAAAGAAGGAAAAAAGATGTCTCCTGGTAATGATCTCAGATTGGGAACTGCTGAAAGGCTCCATAGATTTATCACTGAACAAGTTGAAGGATTGATTAATACTTATTGTCATGTTAATGGCTGTGTAATTCTGGAAAGCATTTAGATGCTATTAGACATTGTGAGGGTTTGTGTTATTGGTTTCTCCTGCACTTTCCATCAGACTTCACTGCTCCAAATGGCTGTTTAGATAATGGACAGAGTTTTCCATACTGAGTTACACACTGACTCAGCGGAGTTGCAAAACGAATCGTCTGTGCGCTCTTCACTTGCTTTGTGCATGGCATGTTTTCAGGTCTTACGCTGAGGTTCGTTTAACTATTCCTGAAATAGTCTAACTTAATGTGGTGTGATTCTGAGGGGAGCCCTGTGGTTTTTCCTGTGTTTACATAATTACATGAGTTGCCACTTTATAGCGTTTAAATTGTTTCCATACTTTCATATCATTATGTCAAAATTAGAATCTGAGCAGGTGCTCTATCTATCTATCTATCTATCTATCTATCTATCTATCTATCTATCTATCTATCTATCTATCTATCTATCTATCTATCTGTCTGTCTGTCTGTCTGTCTGTCTGTCTGTCTGTCTGTCTGTGTATGTGATCTGACTCTACCTTTTTAATCAGTTAATGACATTAATTATGCCAAAATCAGAATCTGAGCAGGTGTCCTATCTATCTATCTATCTATCTATCTATCTATCTATCTATCTATCTATCTATCTATCTATCTATCTATCTATCTATAATGATGTATTTATTTATTTATTTATAATGCTGTTGGTCAAATCTGGTGGATTTTTATTCATTGATTCAAGAAGGACACCTTGTTTCATGGTAGGAACATCTATGAAGGTTAGTTCCTTTATAACCTCCTGATAAAAACATTCCCTCACTTCTGAAGTTATTACAGGAAAAAAAACCCGACAAAAAAAATCTGTCTGTCTGTCTGTCTGTCTGTCTATGTGATCTGACTCTACCTTTTTAATCAGTTAATGATAATAATTATGCCAAAATTAGAATCTGAGCAGGTGTCCTATCTATCTATCTATCTATCTATCTATCTATCTATCTATCTATCTATCTATCTATCTATCTATCTATCTAAATTTATTTATAATGATGTATTTATTTATTTATTTATAATGCTGTTGGTCAAATCTGGTGGATTTTTATTCATTGATTCAAGAAGGACACCTTGTTTCATGGTAGGAACATCTATGAAGGTTAGTTCCTTTATAACCTCCTGATAAAAACATTCCCTCACTTCTGAAGTTATTACGGGAAAAAAAACCCGACAAAAAAAACCTTGAGTGAATGAATTTGGAAAACCTCAGTGCTGACACTGGAGACTCCTTCCAAAAATACTAAATGAACATCTCCTCACAAATAAATAAACTTGACCTTATCAGCATTTATACACACTTTTAATACTACAGGTGGATTGCTGTACCTGTGTGAGTTGTCACAGAAACCTATTAGAACAAGTGCATTAATATAAACCTGAGAATTCTCAGAGCTGCTAATTATAGATAATTAATCAGCACCTTCTATCCAATCAGAATCAAGAACTCCTGTAGTATGTATATAGAGTATTTGTACAAATGTTTTGTTAGCTGTCTTCTATCTTCGTTTGACTGACTCACACTCCACAACAGGCCAGTGACTTAGAAAAGGTTATCTTGACTAAAAGTGGCAGCTTTGCTTTGAATATTGCAGTCAAAACCTAACAGGAAATAAAGTGTGAAAAGAAAAATTTCCTTGGAACCCATGCTTCTTCCCACAGCTCAGAACAGTCTGGGAATGAGGAAATAGTCTTCATTTTGTGTTTAAACACTGTGAAAAGGGAAGAAGAATGATTGTGAATGGCTTTAAAAGCCTAGGGGTTTTCATACATCAGCTCATATTGTTCAAAAATCTGGTTAAGTTTAAGGAGTGGATGTAGATTTTCTCACGGTCACATCGAAATGGCTCTTTCTATTGGGTTTCTTGTTGATTTCTCTATCCCCAGACATGTCAGTATTCCCTGATTTTTTTTCTTCTATATAAAACATGAAAACTGTTTCATTTCTTGTGCATTTGTCAGGAACAGAGCTTAAGTTAAGCTTGAGGTTAAATATTCAAATGGTGACCAGAAACACACTGCTTTTCAAAGACCATGGCTTGTTCGGGTCATTAACATGACATAATCCTCAGCTGGTGTTGTGACAGTCAGAAGAAATGAACTGTAACACACTCCATCCATGCTTTCTCTTTAGTATTTTTATGCTGTTATATACATGATATTACATGCTTTAGTGCTCTTTTCTGAACATACAAATCCTGGGCATTAAACACTTTTTCTCAAAGGCCAAAAGAATGGTTGTGTCTTTGTTCAGCATTGAATGTCATGTCATATAGTGGTTGTTAATGACCATCAACATAGGCACTCAGGGCTTTAAGAATTTGTAGTATTTCTGATTTTATCTAGCCTACTAGGGGCAAGATATTCATAGAAAATTCCCCCCAAAAAGTTTTTAACAGTATTTATTTCCACACAAATGTTTCTATTTTCAAACAAAACAGTGAAATCAAACCCATTTCTGCTCTCTGAGATGCCCCGAATGCTTTATCTTCAACCACTAATATTCTGTGTAAGGTTATCCCAACAGAGGTAGAAATATATCACACTGAAAGCCAACAGTGTCCTGACTCATTTTATATCAGACTCGCAACCATAAAATAATTCATTTGTTTATACTAATTGAAAATGCCTGATTGGTCGATTTCCATTCTGCTGGTCGAAGTGTACTGGTAAAAAAGGGTTAATGGAGTCCAATTGTGAGTGCCTGTTAAATATTATCCAATCATTCTTTTATTGTATCTCATGAGGATACAGCAGAACAGGATTTCTGCATCTCTTTACTGTTAATAATGGTTACCTACCAGACACTTTGTTTTGTTCCTGGATTTGTTCGTCACTGACAGCTGTATCAGGCTGGGCTTTTCAGTGTTTAAAGGGATTGTAGGCAGCAGATCTGACTTTACACCACTTCTTTCTTCTCTGAAGGATTGTGAAAGCTCTGTTCGGTTTTAGTCCCGCTTTGTCCAGGAGTGTCTCTGAACCCACGTGAACCTACCCTGAACTGTTTATTCATTGCTTATTTATCTGTAATGTAAGTGGTTGAGTGACGGCAGAATTGTAATGAAACAATGAGAGAAAATTGGACAATATGGGCTATAGATTGTTACCATCTGTAAAGTTTTGGGTGTGATGGAGTTTGCCGAAGTGTATGTTTGGTCTCTGGTCTCGGATCTGGCCAACCTCAGTGCCTGACCTCAGGGTTTTGCCTGTTCTGTCATTTCAGATCAGTGACCTCACTTTCATTCTATTTTACCACACAAAACGTTGATGATTATAGGTTTTCTGTAAGGAATAAATCATTTTGGGTGTGTTGTAATAGGAAAATAATTCAGAATGCTGTGGTGATGAGGCCTGATACAAAGCAAAGAGCCAATACCTCCATGAAATTGATTATTTTCCTACAACAGCATGTCAGAAAGTATTTTTTTTCTTCTTATATCACAGGAAGGTGCCAATGATTACGATAATTTATATATTAAAAAATGGCATGTCTTACCTTTTATCCATTTATACTATGTTGAGATGCGGTACAGGTTCCTGTTATAGCCGCTATGAACAGTCCTTCACTTACCAGTCTCTCATTTTTATCTACTTTTGAGTCTGAAACTAGAAAGCCTAAAGGCTTTCTTGTATCTGAAAACTTCCTTTAGCTTCACCTTTGATTGTTATAAAGCATTAGATTCCTTCCTAAAATGCTAAACCATCTTCTCCTTATAGAAATCTTCGCAATACCAACAATTACATCCATGTTTAAAATATATTTATGTGGAGCATCTGCTATACAACTCCCTGTGTGACTTGTTACCATACAAACGAGAACATATTAGAATCTCACTGAGGATATTTTTCTTAGAAATGCTCACCTTGTCATGTTTTATTCCCTGCTTAATCAGAACTGAGAATTCTTCGATGCTGTGATATACAATCAGATAACAATTAATGATTATGGTGTGAGGTTGAACAAACAGTTGGATTTATCCCTCATTTAGCAGACTGCCCTCTTTATTCAGAATGCTTTGTCTCTCTCCTCAGGAGCAGAGCTGTCTATGGGACGACAGGAGGCATTTGAAATATTTAAAACTGAACATGAGGATAATATAACTCTAGAAGACAACAAGGTCATACTGAAACAGAGGTCAGTATCTTTTTATAGTAGCCCTATTTTTGTGCACATGAATCAGTATCTTAAAGGTATGATGTCAGTTTTCTTCCCTTTTTGCTCGGTTGGTGACACTGATGATGGTGAAAGTGAACACAATGACAGACATTGCAGTCATCTGATACAAAATTGTGATTAATTTATCACCTATTGAGACATCCTCTTGGTGCAGATTTAGGATTGTCATATTTCAGAGTCTGGGTTCATGAATTTACACTAATTACACTATGTAACACGATTTTTGTTCCTGGGTAGTGAATGACATTTTCCATTTTACTCTTGATGGAAAGTGATTAAAAAAATAGCCATTAAGCCCCTTGAAGTTTGGGTTTGGGCTTTTAAGAAAACGAAAACCTCAAAATTAGCCCAGCTACAGAATTAATAGAAAATTCTGGATTATTCTATCCAGAACATTTCAAATAATCTACAAAGTTCTTGAAAAATCTAAATCACTCTAAAAACATGCCACAAAGTTCTAGAATATTCCAGAAAAAAGAGACCTTGATTTTCTCCAAATTTCTTGTTTTTTCCAAGAACTTCCTCAAATTTCTGGATGATTCCAAAAACATGGGTGGCTATCAGACGTGGCTAACATTCCAGAGAGTTCTACCTCATTTGTAAAGGTAGTTATAGTACATTTTCAAAGTTTCATTGCAATTCAAGAGGTTTTTAAAGTATAATTTAGCTCTTTTTCACATGTTTAGAGAAATATGAGAATTTGAGAATCCCATTGCCCAGGGTTCAAACCCAAACTTTCATGGCTAAGATGGGCTTTTTCTCTTTATTTGGGTTATAAAGAATGGGGAAATAACACTTATTTCCCAGGAACAAGAAAAAAGTAAAAATTTGTTACATAGTGTTGTCGTCCATCTTCAACATTAATCCGATACATTTAACTGAAATACTTTTTCGTCTGAATGTATTATTGCATTTGTAAGAAATTAGACCAAACTATTTGTTTGTTGGCATTAAGTGTGAATGGGTTGATATGTTATTATGTACATGAAATTAGATAAATATTATAACAGACTGTCTAACAAAACTAGGTCAGTTCCAGTGTTGCTAAATTTATGGCTGATGATTTAAAATTAAAAACTTTAGCCACAGCACCGATTTGTGGACAAGACTAAAGACCCTTGGCCTATATACATATAGGTGTAATGATAAAGTCATGAATTCGATTCGATTCATGATACTGGCATCACAATTTTGATTTGATTCAATTCTCAGGATATTTTCAACCAAAATAAACCAGAAAAATTATTTTTAGGAAGACTCCTTTTAAATTCTGACTCATAAGACAATGCAAAACAATGAATTTTTATGTGAATAAAGTTAAAGAAATAACAGATTTCTACAAGATCAAAATGTTTCATTAAATTAAACAAAAATGTGCTGTGAAGCAGAAATAGAGCTCCAAAGTCGGTTAAAGTGGCCAACATGCACAGACTTCGGTGCTGTTTAAAAAACAGACAAAGTGCTCTTTTATAATTATTATTAATATTATTATACTATAGCCTCCTGGTGGTCCAGCGGCAGGATCCCACGCTCTCATTGCCATGGCCCGGGTTCGATTCCCGGGCAGGGAGCTAACCCCGCTACTAAAGAGTTAACTCTCAGTGCTGGTCCCAAGCCCAGAAGAAATAGGAAGGTTGCATCAGGAAGGAAATCCGGCGTAAAACCTGTGCCAAATTAAAACATGCGAACCAAATGATTCGCTATGGCAACCCCAGACAGGGAGCAGCTGAAAGAATTAATATTATTATACTGTGGTTGTGTAGTCATATAATGTGTGTTGGTTGTTGCAGTCCGGCGATATCAGGCTACCAGACTTCACAACTGTCATATAGTTAAATGCATAATTTGCGTCATGATGTATCGTTATACCCTGTAATGAAATTCTTTATCACCCACCTTTATCTCTAAATGACGTATTCATTCTAACCAAATTCAAAACTTACAGCCATAAAACACCCATTACATGAACTATTTTTAATTGCAGGCTGCTGTTTCCTGTTAGTATACAGACAGGGCAGGTAGTACTCTCCTCTCTGTGCGTTCAGCTGCCTTTAACTTATGGTTCATGTGCAGGATTTAAAAAAAAAAAAACTAGTCATGGCTTCACATGTCTGTGTTAGGTTTCATTTTCCTGGATTATTATCTGTTCAACAAGAACTGTTCATGATTATAGTGCATTTGGGGAAAAATTAACTGTAATACAAAGCATTCTATGATATGATTCTTCACAGGTTTGCCGAAGCTAAAGAACTGGGTGTGCAGGTTAACCAGGCCAGGAGCAGAGTCAGTAAGTTTTTCACACACCTAACAATTTTCCTTTGCCACCCAGTCACTCCCATGCTGCTAAAACAGCACACACTCCAGAGCTGTGAAAACGTAACTTCCACCAACGTTACTCTTATTATCGCCATTACCTTGATCAAGAACAGTCCTAAGATGGCCTCATGCTGGTTCTGCTCTGCTTATAATGCTCCATGATTCAAAACCACACTCTTCTCTAATGATCCTTTTCCCTTACACGATTGGCTTCTTGCTGGGACTCCACTGTCCCGCCTGGGTAAAGCAGTGTCACTCAGCACATTCCACACCTGTTCCTGAACACCAGAGATCCTGGGAGCACCGCTCTCATCCGAGCTCTTCCGCCATGACGCTGTTTTACAGGGCAGGAGCTGCTGCTTTATGAGTGCGCTTCCACTACTCCTGTGGAATCTTTCTGGCAACATTCTCACAGTCAGGAGATGCCAGAAACAACAACATCCTGACACACACTTACCACTGTGTTCTATATCCTGTTGTGAATCATTTCAAAAGCATTCTAATGCATATATGTTCAAGCTTAAATCTTAATAGTAGTCACACGAGCCAGACTTCTCGCTTTCCTTAAAGAGCTATCGCCATTCATCATGGCCAGTAAAGGAAGCTATCATTTGACATTGTAGCTATTGACCAAGATCTGTGTTGTCCCTCCCTTATGTACAGAAGACATAATATAATACAGACATATACAGATATAATATAAATCCCCACCTTTCCCAAAAAACATGTAAATAAAGAAAATAACTTCCTATTCCAGCATGACTGCCCACCAGTGCATAAAGCAAGGTCCATAAAGACGTGGATGAGTGAGTTTGGTGTGGAGAAATTTGACTGGCCTGCACCTCAACCTGATAGAACATTTTTGGGATGAATTAGAGCAGAGACTGCGAGCCAGGCCAAAACTGGGACGTCTGCCTTTACATGCACATGAATGTAATATGGAGTTGGCCCACCCTTTGCAGCTATAACAACTTCAACTCTTCTGGGAAGGCTTTCCACATGGTTAAAGAGTGTGTTTAAGGGAATTTTTGACCCTTCCTCTAGAAGCGCATTGGTGAGGTAAGACACTGATGTTGGACTAGAAGGCCTGGCTCACAGTCTCCGCTCTAATTCATCCCAAAGATGTCATATCGGATTGAGGTCAGGACTCCTCCACACCAGTTCCTCCACACCAAACTCACTCATCCATGTCTTTGTGAACCTTGCTTTGTGCACTGGTGTGCAGTCATGTTGGAATAGGAAGTTATTTTCTTTATTTACACGTTTTTTGGGAAAGGTGGGGATTTATATTATATCTGTATATGTCTGTATTATATAATAGGGTGTCTAAGACTTTCACGGTACTGTGTATCAAAGGGTCTGTAGGTTTGAGTGTCTGGTGTTGAAGTTAAAGTGATGGACTCTTTCTATAGATGTTTCTTTCTGTCCTCGAATGAAGACCTGTGAAATACAGTACTGTCAGCATAGGGATCAGTCTTGTCCAGCCTGATGAAACATTTATGTCATGTTCAAATAAATAGTGAGATTCCCAAGCTGATGTGAGTTCCGACAGCCTACCAATGTACACTGAGTAAGATGTACAGTAATGCTAGCAAGCTTTCTCCTGGCCTTTTAACGCAGTGATGTGTGAGCTTCTCTGTTAACACCTAACAGCACGACATAGCTTTTTTCCAGCAACACTGATGACAAGAGAGAGAGAAAAGCCAAAACAGTGTGGCTCAAGTTACTGTGTACATCACATATTTTCTCTAACAGACCATAAAATTTCACCAGCCTGTGTGCAAAGATAGCTTTTTTTCCCCCCTAGTTCACTTCATATTTTCCTTTTTTTAAGCGTTGCCAGCTGCTTCTTCAAACAATCAGTCACTAACAATCAGTAGCTCTTTGGTGAAGTAAGAGTTTTCATAATCAAGCAGCCACAAAACAAAACCAAGACTCGCTCCTATTCCTTCTGTTAAAAACTGTCTTGACCGCAAGTCTCTCCCAGCAGCATAATTACTCGTCGTACTTCTCCAGCACCCAGTTCATATTGTTTAAGCATGCTGTATCTCCCACAGTGTTCGACTGGTGTTCGCGGTTTCGGCTCAGATTCGGATGAAATGGGGCACCTCACCTCACAGCAGACTTGACTTCCCTAAAGTCACGCGTGTGGGTTTGAGTGGCATTCAAGCGGCATGCAGAGCACATCGCCAACAAAGACATCATGCGCTGACGTTGAACTTCGTGTGTTAGGCTTCACCGAGGATACAGCTAAACGCCCGGTGTTATTATTGTGCCTGTAATCTTGAGTGCCTGAATTAATGCTGCTGCAGACACTGAGAATAATCAAGGCATGAAGGAATTTATACCTCAACATCAGCATGTCTACATCAACCAGTTGTAATGTCTTCATTTTTTTCTGACTGTCACTCAGCAATGTGGAAATCTAATTCAGATTTAGTGGAAAATTGGCATGGTATCTAATAGCAGAGAAGTTGAAGGGCTTAAATCTTAGTCATAATGATGGAAAAAAAAGACCACGAGATTGACAAATGGATTGGGGCAGTGGCAGTAGTGTTGTGGTATCTGTACCAGCCTGTGGTGGTGCATCAGGAGCTCAGTTTGTGGATAAAGTGCTCTATTTACATCCCATTCCTCACCTGTGGTCACAAACTATGATAATGACCAAAAGAATAAGCAGTCGCCAATGAGTTTCCTCCACACGGTTGAAAGGCTTACGATCTGTGATAGACTGAGCACCGTGACAGTCTGGGAGATTCTCAGAGTAGAGCCTCTGCACCTCTGAATTGAGATGGAGATCGGTATCAGGCATGTTGCTGGACGGAGACCCTGTGGATGACAGGAGAGATTTAAGGGGAGATCTTGTAGTTGGCTTGGGAACATCTGTGAATCTGCCAGGAGGAGCTGGAATCAACCTTCACAAGGAAAATGAAATGAGTGAATGAATGAATGAATGAATGAATTGTACAGAATGACCACTGATTTGAACAACCTAGATACCTACAGTGCAACTCCAATCGCAAACTATTTTCTAATACGTTGCCCTCATAACTGCCTCCAACTTCTTCTGGAAGCATTTGGACCTCCTTTGTTTTGAGTTTCAACAGATATCTCAAGATGAATACTTCTTATTTGGATAATCTTGGCTCATTCTTATTGATATATCTGCTCTAATTCTGCCAGATGTCACACTCTATCTTCTTCAAATCAGGTCTAGAGACCAAAAAGACTGGTTTCTTTTTTATTTTGTTCCATTGAGAGTGTTTTTATGTTAATTTTGTGGTTTTGGGGATTTATTTTGAAGACAAACTTGAAAAACATGGTATGTTTTCCTTGTTTTCCAACAAGAAACAATTGGAATGAAAGCTTTTGTACTCAACCGTACATAAGTAGTTGTAGAAGCTGAAATATAGTACTTAACATTCAGTCTAAGAACAGTGACCACAAGGAGTACAGGATGTCTTGCCAAATGCATGTCCAGCGTCCAGCTTCACTGGCTATAGGAATAAGAGCATTGGATGTTGGTCTGTTAGTCAGCAAGCATTGTCAATACAAGGCAATATATTGAGTTAAACTGGCCCCATTTTAATGAGCACCACAACAGCAGCAGGTTGCACCTGACCAAGATGTTGTTGCATAATATACAGTATATTTATTCATTTCAAAAGCTGATTAATTGAGGGCCTGGTTGGTTTTGTTATGATATTGTCCAGGTATTTTTGCATTGTTTTGGTGCCATTTGAAAACTTGGCACATGCATCAGAAGGGCTGGCCATCAGGTTCTGGCAAAAGTTTGGGTCCAGATGTGGCCTAGGGGTTTAATGGCACCCTGTGACATTTTTCTGCATTGTAGACTCCCAGTTTCTATTTGTAGTATTTATGGGTCTTCTAAAGATACACAAATTTCACATCTGCGTCTTACATCTACTCAACTGAAAGTCAGCCGTTTTCAGGAAATTAACTTTTTTAATACTTCTTCAGAATCAAATCGCATTTGCAACAGCAAAAAAAAGAAAGAAAAGGAAATGTTGATAATGGCATCTCAGATTATGTTTTGTCATGGCGAGAAGATAAATTACCATGATGTTGATGCTAAGACAGGAAGTGTGGCTTTCCAGTGTACATCATGCAGTGTTCTCTCTTGCTGCTTCTCTTGTATGCTCAGTGATGTGGCATAATAACATCCGCATGCCAAATCTGGGTCAATAAAAAGATATTGCTGCACCCTTGGTGCTTGGGCCCGCCTCTTACTGCCTGTAGCTATATTAGGTTCTTGTTCCTATTTGTTTTTGTAATTATTTAAAATTGTTAATTGTTAACTTTACCCTGTTTGATAAGACCAATACCTGCCCACTGAGCATCCATATGTCCAATAAATTAATCATGTGCACCCTGTCTAAATTCTAAACAACGCAGTTACCCTTTCAACCTGTGAGGTATGTCCTCGGCTGGTTGAGAAGTGCAGTCGAGGTCCCCAATAGACTTTCCAGATGTGTGGGGATTTAGGGAGTCCTCTTGCTCCTGCTCCACATACAGCATCTGCTATCCTCTTTGCCCACCCTCCCACCCCTTCCCAAGAGCCCATCTGTCCTGTCTATAGCTATGGCCCACGGTCCTGGAACCATGGCTCACAAAGCAGGATCCAGATGAGCATAAATATCATCAGCATGTTTGGGGCATTAGATGTGCATGTATTTGTTCCCTGAACTCAGCAGTTTCCTTTGTTTGGTCCTATTGCTCATAGACGTGCAGATTCTCAGTCATGTTATTGAAGCATGAGGGATGGCTGTAAACACCTCAGTGGGATGTGGATGTACTTTGTACATTTGAGTCAGTGAGTTCTTGCCCAGCCATCACAGCCTTGCATGTTTACGGCTGGTGGATGTCAGCTCAGAGTCCGAAACTTTGAACTGACATCCAAATGCACACATGGGTTTTGATTGTGGTTTTGTATTGGAATTTGTCTATGGCAGAAAAGCTGTCAACAACATGTAAGAATAGAACGGTAAATATCATTTTCTATCACGCCCACTGACACTTGCATGCGAGTCCTTTGTGAGACTGCTTCGTGACGAGTACTGTATATTTTGCGATCTCAATGAGAGACATTCAGTCAGGCAAAGAAAACACGAAGGGGATGATATTGGTCTCTGTCCCATTCAGTTTAGTCACCAGTGGTTTCTGATGCGATTTCATGAATTCGGGTGACTGCGGCACAAAGAATCCAAGGAGTTCAGCATATTTGTGGGTAAGGTGGCGCCTCTCTGCTCACGTGTACAATTATTAGAATGAATCCTGCATACGTCAAGATTTGATGTGGCATCAGGGAACCAAATGTCGCTTATAGAAAATACGTCAAAAGGATAATGCATGCCAACATTCCCTTTACCCTCAGTTCTTGGCCTTAAAGAACCATATCACATGGTCTGGCTAAGCATGAAAACTTTTTCATGGAATATCCATTGACTAAAAACATAGTGGAAAGCATCATCCATGAAGGATTTAAGTATAGTTTTTATTGTGCTCACTGAAATGAAAGTATTTCTAGTCCTGGCAGAGTGAGGGCACATGGGAATCTTGTCTGGTAAAATAAATAATGCAGCAACAGCAAAAGTCTTAAATATGTATTGAAAGTAAACAAGCGATTTGCGTTTCATAGACCATTTCAAAGCTAAATGGAGCCTGTATCATGACACTTACTTAATCATTGAAATATGTGGTTAACATGGCATGGACATAAAAAGATGGACCACTGGGTGGAGGATATTATTCAGATATTTAGAGGTTATAATTTACCAAGCTCTATTTACAGTGTCAAATTATCTACTTAAAGGAGTACTCCATCCAAAATCAATTCAAAAAATAGATATATAAAAATCCATTATTAGTATTATTTGAAATTTTAAGGCACCTGATGCAATCCTGGGTGAACCTGAAATATGGAAAAAATATGGCTTTTTCAGCTATGGAATACAAGCATGGTGGACTCAAAAGCTGCTTTTGCTCTAACCATGCAGTTATGCTGCTGATTGAATATAAGCTCGAGCCCACAGGAATCTTAGAATAACTGTCAAAGCCCTTTAGTGGAAAGCAGACATTTACAGATTCTGAAACATCTTGTGTCGCATACACAGGGTTTGGAAATATTCTGAGCAGCAGTGGCTCGTGACCATAGATTTTGGTGTGGCAGGAGGACATTAATAACAACGTTCTCTCAAACAAAATTAAGTCGAGATGCTGTCACATTTTACTTTTGCTACAGGCTACTATTTGTTGGATTTTTCGAGCAACACCCTAATAAGCAGTTGAGAGTCGACAGCATACAGTCATATGACATACAGTCTAGCAGCTCAATTTCAGCTGTTTTTAGCTATACCTTTATTCCACTGTGTTTGGTTACACGTTTTGCCGAAAGCACTATAATCATTGAGTCAGGGTTACCAAGTTTTAGCCAACCAACTATATCTCAAAAACAAAAAATAATGACCTGAAAACCTGAAAAAAATGAGATATTCTGTAGTTTTCCAGCATTTGTGTGGGTAACCTGGTGCCCGTTCACTTCTGATGTTTTTTTCAGATTTCCCACTTAGTGACCCCCATTAGAAATGGTTTTTGTACATCACGGACTTTATGCACATATATTTTGCTTTTGTTTGTGGAAATTTCAATACATTTAATACAGACAATTTGCTATTTTTATGTCTCCTGAGGATTTTTTAAATTAGTCTAATTTGCTTTAAAAAAATAGTGTTTGTGGAAACCATTAACTCTATCTCTGCTCCTTCTCCACTAAAAATGTTCATGGAGTTAGCATGGCCCAGCATTCCTTCCCAAATGGACTTCTATTAATGCTACACTATATTGCCAAAAGTATTCGCTCACCTGCCTTGACTCGCATATGAACTTAAGTGACATCCCATTCCTAATCCATAGGGTTCAATATGACGTCGGTCCACCCTTTGCAGCTATAACAGCTTCAACTCTTCTGGGAAGGCTGTCCACAAGGTTTAGGAGTGTGTTTATGGGAATTTTTGACCATTCTTCCAGAAGCGCATTTGAGAGGTCACACACTGATGTTGGATGAGAAGGCCTGGCTCTCAGTCTCCGCTCTAATTCATCCCAAAGGTGTTCTGTCGGGTTGAGGTCAGGACTCTGTGCAGGCCAGTCAAGTTCATCCACACCAGACTCTGTCATCCATGTCTTTATGGACCTTGCTTTGGTCACTGGTGCACAGTCATGTTGGAAGAGGAAGGGGCCAGCTCCAAACTGTTCCCACAAAGTTGGGAGCATGGAATTGTCCAAAATGTCTTGGTATGCTGAAGCATTCAGAGTTCCTTTCACTGGAACTAAGGGGCCAAGCCCAGCTCCTGAAAAACAACCCCACACCATAATCCCCCCTCCACCAAACTTTACACTTGGCACAATGCAGACTCGTCCATCAGATTGCCAGATGGAGAAGCGCGATTCGTCACTCCAGAGAACGCGTCTCCACTGCTCTAGAGTCCAGTGGCGGCGTGCTTTACACCACTGCATCTGACGCTTTGGATTGCACTTGGTGATGTATGGCTTGGATGCAGCTGCTCGGCCATGGAAACCCATTCCATGAAGCTCTCTGCACACTGTTCTTGAGCTAATCTGAAGGCCACATGAAGTTTGGAGGTCTGTAGCGATTGACTCTGCAGAAAGTTGGTGACCTCTTCGCACTATACGCCTCAGCATCCGCTGACCCCGCTCCGTCAGTTTACGTGGCCTACCACTTCGTGGCTGAGTTGCTGTCGTTCCCAAACACTTCCACGTTCTTATAATACAGCTGACAGTTGACTGTGGAATATTTAGGAGCGAGGAAATTTCACGACTGGATTTGTTGCACAGGTGGCATCCTATCACAGTTCCACGCTGGAATTCACTGAGCTCCTGAGAGCGACCCATTCTTTCACAAATGTTTGTAAAAACAGTCTGCATGCCTAGGCGCTTGATTTTATACACCTGTGGCCATGGAAGTGATTGGAACACCTGATTCTGATTATTTGGATGGGTGAGCGAATACTTTTGGCAATATAGTGTACTAACAGTGCTTTATTAGGGCAAATCCATGCCCCACTGGGGACATTCTAGCTCACAGTTGGCTGGGGACCCACCAGGAGCACCTGAGATCTATGGCTAGGGATAGATCAGTCTGGGATTTTGAGAAAACAGGCAGTTGTTGGGGCAATGGTGGCTCAGTGATTAAGGCTCTATGTTACTGATCAGATGGTTGGGGGTTCAAGTCCAACAACTGCCAAGCTGCCCCTGTTGGGCCCTTTAGCAAGTGTTCCTTAGCCCTCTCTGTTCTAGGGTTATTGTATCATGGCTGTCTATGACCCCAGCTTCCTAAAAGCTGGGATATGCAAAAAAAAATTATAATTTCACTGTGCTATAATGAATATGTGACGAATCAAGCCTTGTTTAGTCTGTTCATGTAGATTATCTTTAAGGCACGATGTTTACTGGAGATGAAAAGACATTGTACATCTTACCAGGTGTGTTAAGTAGGTACAAAGGAATACAACTGTCAGCGATTAGGCTAGTTATCTTGCTTAATTTGGTACTTCAGCTCTTCAGGTAACTATTTTGCTTGGCATGATGTTTTTGCTGGAATTTGCCCACATAGTTACTGCTAACAATACAAGCTAGCTAAACTGTCATCTACTGTCCCTGTCTGTAGCGTTATCTAATGTGTAGATGTCCAAATGTGGTGTAGCTTGTGCAAAAACGGCACAGTTTTGTGCTCTAACCCACTTAACATGTCTGGTGATTAAGCCCAGGGGGTAAATCAAGGACAAACTTTTCTGGCCCTCTAGGATCACAGTTAACGATCTCTGTCCTATCCAGTAGTCTACACTTGTAGCTGTCTCATGCTGGTTCCTCTCCAGATCTGCATCTCTGTCAACATAGGCAGGTCAGGCAAGGTTCAGACCACTCAGCACTATAGCTAAGTGTTTCTTAATCCTGTAGCTTTATGAGTTAGTTATGACCAGGCTGCAGATCAAGCAACTGGAACCGTTCTATTGCCCCTTGAGAGTAGGGTATATTTTCTCCATTGTTTTGTGTTTACAAGGGCACCTGGCTGAGTGTGTCACGGTGAATTATGAGTACTAAAGAATCGTAACATCGAATGGGCATGAGTGTATTCTTATGTGTAATGTAAACAGTTTTTATAGGGTATTATCCTGTTTCTAGTCACTCGGCTTGTCAGCACAGACTACTTAGCAGACTCATGGCCATGTGGGTTCCTCATCAACACCCATCTAAACGGGACCAGATGAAGGAGTTATATACGGTACAGAAAACAAAGACTGAATGTCAAGTTGGCTCACTCTTTAATTCCTAAGAATGTCTAATAGCATCACTTTTATAAGAGAAATGGCAGCTTTTCATTTGGCGTCTTTCCGTTCAGATGTTCTCAACTCGGCATGTGTTTCTGTAGAACCTTATCCAGCAGACCTTGCCATGGATATTACTTTACCATGGACAGAAATGGGTCAGCAGAAGTACTACCTGATATCAGAATCCCACATGTCCTGTCATATTTTATCCCTGTACATCCTCTGGGATGAGTAGAAGAGGTCTGCAGACAGCAAGGCGACTAGCTGTGTCAGATATTTGCCCCACAAGTCAGCTGGGACTTGTCCATCATTCTTCTTTTTATTTTCCACCATCTTTCCATTAATCGCATACTCTTTCCCTTTAGGCAGTTTTAAACTGCCAGCAAATCTATTTGCTACTGTGTGAAGCCCAGGTTCTGCTACACCTCCTTTATTTATCTTTCCAGACTTAAGGCTATTGCACATGGGCTGGATATTTGAGGGACAAATGCAATAAAAATATTTTAGAGATCACTGACTGGAGCACCTTTTGTGCTGATATACAAACAAGACGAAGCCATAACCACTACCTTATATGTTCTGGCTAGTATCTCCTGATCTACTCTACTTTGTTGATTGATATTGATTAGATTCATTATTATCAGTAATAGGGATTAAATAGAGACTGTTTTAACTATATTGATGATTGTTTACCTTTGCTATATCTTTGGAGGTAGACAATAAAGCGAAGAGGAGTTGTGCAATCTAACTGTTAATAGGATATCATATCAGTTACTTGTGAATGTCCATAAAATATCCAAGTAGTTATTATAGATATATCACGACTTTTTAATATTGGAAATGGAATATTTTCACTTGCATTCTGTTTGTTTGTGAGCTTAAAATAGTGTTTGATTTCATCTTTCTGGAAGTGCTCCACTGTGGTAAAAAAATAAATATCTACTTGTACCTGTACTGGTCAGTAAGATTTAACACGTCTGGGGGAAAAAAAGCAATAACCTAAAGCCTTGCACACCAAGTCAGAAAACCATGTTGTTGTTGTTATTGTTGTTTTCCTTCAGCTGCCACAGCAGATTGTCTGATCTGCATATTTGATTTTGGCACAGGTTTTATGCCAGATGCCCTGCCTGACACAACCCTCCCATTTTATCCAGGCTTGAGACCGGCACTGAGAGTTTCAGAAAACCTTGTTAACTTTTGTAAAATATGAGGGTTTTTTATAAGCATTACAAATGGACTGACTGGTCAACAACAAGTCAGAATCACATGATCTCTAGTTATACACCGATCAACATTATGACCACCTGCCTAATATTGTGTTGGTCCCCCTTTTGCTGCCAGAACAGCCCTGACCTGTCAAGGCATTGACTCCACTAGATCCCTGAAGGTGTGCTGTGGTATCTGGCACCAGGATGTTAGCAGCAGATCCTTTAAGTCCTGTAACTTGTGAGATGGGGCCTCCATGGGCCTCACCTCGCAACTTAAAGGATACTTTTGATAGATACTGACCACTGCAGACCGGGAACACCCCACAAGAGCTGCAGTTTTGGAGATGCTCTGATCCAGTCATCTAACCATTATAATTTGGCCCTTGTCAAACTCCCTCAAATCCTTACGCTTGCCCATTTTTCCTGCTTCTAACACATCAACTTTGAGGACAAAATGTTCACTTGCTGCCTAATATATCCCACCCACTAACAGGGGCCATGATGAGGAGATCATCAGTCTTATTCACTTCACCTGTCAGTGCTCATAATGTTATACCTGATCGGTGTACACGAGGTCTAGTTAGCTTCCAGTCTGGAGTCATTTGAGTTTAAACTCAAATGAACCAATAAAAAAATTGGGCTGTTTTAATAAGGACAAAACTACTGCTTTTAAACACGTTTCAAAGAGAGTAAGAAACATTTTTCATCTTCAGCTTTAGCAATTTTAGTAGCTACAGCAATAACTTAGTACATGCTACTGTTATGTAAAACCACAGCCTAAATAATGTGATCCCGAATAACAGTGTACTGTAAATATAATTCAAAAGCTCGAAAAATCTGGCTCCCAAAAATGAATGATCATCACACTACCTGTGCAATTCAAAAACCTTTCCGGACATATAAGAAACTGAAAGAACTCAGCAGCATCTCGGCAACCTCCCAACCACATGTTTTATTAGCGACGTCAGTGTTTAATCTGGCATATCAACACTACGAGCACCCTACACCAAGTCTGCATTTTTCCATTGTAAATGTTCTCGCAGAGTCACGCACCAGATATGTATGTTTTTCTATGGCTACTATAAATTGTTAGGTCTCTGCTGTGTGGCAGGCATAACAGATCTGACTGGGGCCCAGTGTTACGGCTGTGTTTATGTGAAACACACACACACAGCCTTTTAGTGTCTTCCAGCTATACTAGTAAACTGTCACTGTTTTATAGCAAATCCTCACCAGGCTCAAGTCATCTGCTTCTATAGAATAACGTGAAAGCTACTCCACTCTGCTTAAACAGTGGTGTCAGTGTCATGTCTGTTATTCTTTCTTTACCTGTCTGCTATCTATCAGATGAGCTGAAGAAGCAGCTGGAGACTAGAAGGATGCAGATGGCAGCACAGGGTAGGTGATTAAACTCCACTTCTTCTCTCTAATAGCTGTACATTATCTCAACTCTTTAGTCTTGAATTGTGAATTAAAAGCTTTTTTTCTTAAAGTTTTTAACATTGGGTGGCCTAGCCCTTACTCTAATGTCTTCCTCCTCCTGATAAACATGCTAAAGGGCTTCTACAAGTTTACAAACCTAACCTACACTGCCAGTGGTCTCTCTTTTAACTGCATCAAAGAGGAACTTCAGAGGAGCCTGCTTTTTATTACGCGGCAGCATACACTCGAAACACACCCAGAAGCCCCGAATATAGCCATTCTATATTCACGAGCTTCTGAAAAATCCCGAGGAAATGGGCGTGCGACTGTGAGAGGAGTGCCCTGTCCACAACGACATGTGTGCACTGTTTATGAAAGACTACAATATTTTGGTCCTGTTGTGCCTAAAATGACTTGGATTCTAGAGTAGATTGTGTGTGGCCTCAGCCATTCAGCGTCAGATGTGGAGTTTGTTAGTGGCGACGAGCGTGCTGATTCCGTGTCTTGGCTCAGAACGCTCTCGAAAAACACACATAGAGGGAAATGTCCTGTTGAGTGGAGCAGGACCTGGAGAACAGATCTATGAAAGGAGAGTTTGGATGCACAAAACAAGAACATGATTCAGGTCAAATAGGACGTAGGATGTCTGTGAAGGATATCAAGTGATTCTTGAAACACTACCAGAAGTTTATGGTTCAGCTTTAGCATTTGCAACCATTGATATGTTAGACTTTTCTGGTTTTTTTCTTTTTGTAAAGCAGTAGTCGCAAATCAAAGCAAACACACATCACATTTGGCTGGTGGAAAAGCCAGTTTACTGAATAGGAAATGGCATGTAGTGTGAAAGACATGCATTTAATTTTGGTAGTGGTTAGTTTCTCTTTACACAGGCTTTAAAATAGGTAAACTTTGACCTGTGGAATTGCAAGCGTCTGACTTGTAAGCCAATAAAAACCAAGTAGGCGGGACTGTGGTGTCTCTGCCTAGTAAAAAAACGAAGGCGCTGCTTATTATTAAGCAGCAATCAAACCAGACTTTTGCCTCACTGTTTTCTTACCGTTGCTTGGAGCACATCTGCAAAAGCAAACAAATTAAACCAAAAATAAAAAATAAAAAAATAAACCTCCACTGATAAATGCTAGTTCTGTTTTGTTTTTTCTGTTCGCCTGCTACAGTTTTCATGTTATCGATGTTAGGACCTCGGCACTACTACTCAAATTACTGAAAAGGGAGAGTTGTGTTTCAGGTGTACTGGGAAACCGGCCAAGTACAGAATCAGACCCTGTTGAGGAGAGACTCCGTAACCAGATTGAAGAGGAGAAGAAACAGTATGTATTCAACCTTCAAATGTTTTTTACACATGATTCATCCAAACTCCCTGCTCTGTTATAAAAACTATGTGTATATCGGTGTGTGTATATACACCATTAACTTCTTATTCTTTTGTAATTAAAGATATAAGAAGACTTTTGAACGTTTAAAAGGCTTGAAGACTGAGATTGATCATCTCCAGCACCTGCACCAGAGGTCAAAGATCAAACTGCAGAATGACTTCCAGGACTGGTGGACTCAGGAGGCAACAAGGCTACAGGTCTCTCTCTATTCAACTGCATTGAATAAATGAACTCTGCATCTGTCACCCAAACCCATGAACGCTGCAGTCTCCAGAGGGCTGATTCTGCACAGACATTTCTCAGATCCAGTGCGGTCCACATTATTAATGTTATGCAGCAACATCTGAGCAGCAGACCGAGCTGGCGACGCCGTTTTGATCTTGTCAATAGGAAATATGACTGGTCCATCCGGACACACCAGCAGCTGTGCAGCATTGCTCGGTCCTTGAATCTTTCCAGAGGAAATGACTTGTCTTTCACATTAACATGGGATGTTCTGGTTTGAGTTTTCTCATTAACATTGAGGTCGAGTGCGCTGTATTTAGGTCTTGTCGTAGTGAACAAACAAGCTTTTAATATTCAGTGGAAACATCAGCGTTGGTGTAGTGTATAATTTGGAGAATGCTTTCTTCTTCTTAGGAACAGGAAACTACAACTTTAATACTAAAACACATAATTGTTTTATTTTACCAAAATGCTGACAAGCTTCCAAGGGCTGCTTTGAAGTAACAGCAGACCGGCTGAAAAGGCATCGTTTCTGAAGCAAGGCTGATTTTAATGTTCTCTCTCTTTCTCTCTCTCTCTCTCTCATTTTTTGTTTCATGTCATCAGGTGCTAAGGGTACTCTGTTATATTTTAATCCTATCACTGTGTAATTTTGCAGCAGAGTCAGTGCTCAGAGAGTACAGGAGCAGGGCGAAGCCAGGACAGCTCTCCTTCACCTCCATCATCCAGGTGAGACATGGATTCCATTCTATATATATTTAAAATGTATATCCTTAATTTAAATATTTCTGTGAAGCTGCTTTGTAATCATGTCCATTGTTGAGCACAATACAAATTAACATATAGTTATCAATTTGGAAAGAATACATGTTTTTATCAGTTAACACAATTGAGAAATTCATCTGCTTGGAATATTTAATTTTATGTAAAAATCTGTTTAGGTTGTTTGCAGAAATGCTTCAGTTTTTCATTCCTAATTTAATATTATAAAATATTTCTAAATTAAACCTTTTTTATCAGCATTAACTAATGTAAAAATGGAGAATCATAAAAATAAGTGCACAAATCCTAGAATTTTCTTAGTGATTTCTTTGGCACATCCTCCATTTGCTTAAATGACAGCCTGCTTTCAAGCTAGAAAGGACTCCACATGTTAGTAAAACCTGATGATCCGTGTTGGATCAAATCCATGGATGTGTCGTCTGAATGTGTGCTTCAGTGGAACGGATAAAAACCTGACCTTTTTGTACAAAGGATTTCAATAATTTAATCAATTAAAATAAACATTCTTTCTATTTAATGGTTTTTTTCCCCCCACATTAGGTTGTTCTTTTTAGGTCCATAAATAATTGGACATCAAATGATGAATATGATTTCCATCTACAATTACAGCAAGAGCTAAGGGACCGAGAGTAATTGCATAAGCTAATAGAATCAAGAATTATATTATTATTTTTAATACTTGGTTGCAAAAGTCAGACCCCAGAGGCATCCCCAGACACTGTGTCTTCCCTGGTGATGATCTGTCAGGCCTTTACTGCAGCTGTCATCAGTTCCTATTTGTTTTTTGTTCTTGGGGCTTTTTGGCTTCAGTGAGTGAAACTCATTCCATTTCTCTGCCTTTTCGAAGACACTTTTGAAGTATGCTTCGGGTCATTGTCCATCTGCACTATGAAACACTGTGCAGTGAGTTTGAAAGCATTTGGCTGAATCAGAGCAGATAATATAGGCCTGTAGAGGACACTTCAGCTTCTTTTGTCAGCAGTCACATCATCAATAAATACAAGAGAACCAGTTCCACTGGCAACTATACGTACAGCTCAAGACATGAGATGCAGTGATATACTTCAGATCATAAGTAGTTCCTTCCTTTCTCCATATTCTTCTCTCATCTGTAAATAGGATGTTGTTCCAAACTATACTAGCTTTACTGTACTGGCTAACTCTAACCTGTTCCTTCTAGTTTTGAGACTTACCAGTGGTTTACATCTTGTGGTAAACCATCTGGATTTACTCTGATGAAGTCTTCTCTTGATTGTTGACTTTGCCACACTTTTCTTAATCTGGCCAACAGGGAAAGAATTCTTCTGTCATCTACCACAGTTGTGTTCTGTGGTCATCCAGGTCTTCTCTGTAGTTTCTGAACTTACTGGAAAACATACCAAAATGGCTGATTTGTCCACACCTAATGTGTCTGCCATCTCTCTGATGGTTTTGTTTTGATTTCTCAGCCTAAAGTTGGCTTCACTGCAATAACAGCTCTTTGGACATCATATTAAGAGTTAACAGTGGCAGATTCCAAATGTAAATTCAACTCTAGACCTTTTGTTTGCTTATTTGTAAGTGAAATAGTGAGTAAATAACACACATCTGGTCATGGAACAGTTGAGCAGCCAATTGTCTAAATACCTGTAGTTCACATTTATAAAGTACTGTACAGAGTTAACTTGATTTGGATGGAAATACCTGCTGCTGAGGATGACCCCACATGGACTACATGGAGATACATGGGACTGCAGTGCAGAGTACCACTTGGAGACCATGGTGGTGGCTTTGAACTGCTGTGACTGTGGTCAGCTTTACGCTCGGGTTTCCATCATTGAACATTTGACGGCTTCAGTGGGAAGGAATTAGTGTTAAATCAACAATGAATGCAGATATCATGCTAATACTCTTACTTAGCTATTGCTCAAAAGCTCCTGGTTACACAAATCCACTTCACTATATTCAGTTGTAGAAAGGATATTATTTATAATCACACTCTCTGGTGTCACCTAGATGAGGGTGGCTTCCCTTTTGAGTCTGGTTTCTCTCAAGGTTTCTTCCTCAGCTCATCTCAGGGAGTTTTTCCTTACAACAGTTGCCACTGGTTTGCACATTGTGAATAAATATAAATGTAAAATTTATACTTTGTCATTTTTATTTTATGATTTTTTTGTATTTCTATAAAGCTGCTTTGAGACAATGTCCATTGTTAAAAGCGCTAAATAAAACTGAACTGAATTGAAAAACTTCTGACTCAAATATATTATGGTAAAAGAGCTAAAATAACACTTTTGTCACTGTCCAAATAGTTATTCATTTCTATACGAGTAAGATCATATAGAAACCGAGATTGTGTTCTCTTTTGATCTGTATTAAACAAAGTTGATGAGTTTGCTATTTGTATTTAAAACAGGCTGTGCTCCAGTATAAATTCTGGTAGGGGAAAAAAAAATGTCTGATAATGCTTATTGTACACTTTTGTTTCAAATGTCCAGTTCATTGCACGATCGCCACATCGATAACCAAGACAGAGCACAAAGACTGCAGCCTAGTCCACCTACAAAAGACCTCAGGTAAACAAATGAGAGACCGCACACAAGACACGTATGGACATTTTTGAAACTTTCCAAATGCTATTCCATGACAAAAGGACACATGATTTCTTTTTACTACTGTTAGTCTGTTTCTCAGCAGCAAGAGATTACTTTGCTGCCAAGATCGCAGTAAAGAATGTGGAATATTGCTTTGGTAAGAACGAATATGTCCAAGTCATACAAATGGCTTTAATTCTAGAGGGAAAAGTAATACCTGATCAAACAAAATCATCAGGAATGCCCTCTGAATGCTCTCTGTGCTAACTGTTAGAAGGTTATAGACGGTTCTTAGTATACTTAAAAGGTTCTGAACAGATATAATCAGTCATTTCTATGCCAGGAAAAAAAAAAAAAAAACTTCTAAGACATTTTCAGTGGAATTTCTCTTTTACAGAAAATAAAAATCATAATCCCCGATTGGCAAAATCAAGTGGTGCTACATCTTTGTAGACCATGTTTGTTACTATTTACAGTAAGGCATATATTGCCATTTTACCATGTCCATGTGTATGCTTTTCAGAGCCTTGTCCTCTACTGGCCCTTCTTCAACATCTATCCCACTGACTGGAGACCAACAGACTGATGCAGATATATTGGCCTTCATCAAGGCCAGACAAAATCTGCTCACCAGAACAGGTATTTCGTTTCCTTACTGACCAAAGTGGAACTGCAATGAAAAAGACTGTTTAATATTTACAACAGGTTTTATTATACAGTTTATTTACAGTCCCATGACCTGCCATGACACATAGAAGGACAAGATATCTTCCTTAAAATGAGATAATTCCTTTCAATTGATAATCCAACTGTATAGTGATACTAATACCAAAGCTCAGAGTAAGTAAAGGTTTTAATATACTTGATCTGTGAGTTTTGTCGATTGAAAGGATGTGAATAAAGATGTTTGAGAAGGTAAAATTAATTGAGGTGGAATTAATTGTCCCTTCCCCTTGAGTGGATACTAGGTGAGTAGTTAAGAAGAAAGGCGTCTTTGAAACCTTGAGGAACAGAACAAGGCAAATAGAAGGCGAAAAGCATAAAATGGAACTTAGAGGCGAAGGAGAATCTACCGAAGGAAGATGGTTCTCAAGTCAGTGATGTGCCTTAAGGTGAATATATAGACAGCACACAGTAGGCTTACTACTTAAGCCTTGAACCCATGTTCTCTGGGAGTGTTGATAGTTTATCTGGGATAATATCTTGGGTTTGTGTGGTAATACACTAGAGTCGGTTGGATATGCTCTTTGTTATGGAAGTGGGTAAAGTTGTTTGAGAAAATAAAAATCCGTTATAGCTCTCTATATTAGCTGTCTGGGAAATTATTGTTGAACTTGTGAGGCTTTGGTCTACTGGAGTTTATCAAATGAGCTGTGCTGCCTTTAGAAAATTTTTGGGGTGTTGTTAGAGTTGTTTAAGAAGTTGGAGTTAGAAATGCTTGTGGTGTCAACTTTTGTTTGGATGTGCACCTTGGGGCAGAGGTACACTTACACATTTTAGAATTGATATCTGAGGAGGAAGCCGGTTAGAACTTTCTGGTTTTGCTGCTGGTGGAGTTAGTACATAGGTGGCTGGGTTTGCTGCTTGAGGGACTAGTACACCTGAACATATGAGGGGTGCTGCCTGAGGAGGTGGTTTACTTAAACCTCTCTGGTTTGGCACTTGTGGTATTAAAATGCTGGAGTTGGTCAAGTCTGCTACTTGAAGTATTTTGCTTGGGTTTACTGTTTGAGGTAGTATCACCTTTGCAGGTAATATGGTTTGATTTGCTAATGGAAGTGGTAGCGTAGCAGTGGTCTGGTTTGCTGAATGGGGGTTTTTTACTTTAACATATATTATATTTGCTTGAGGATGTGCTACATTAGGGGTTGTAGAGAGTGTTACTTGAGGGGGTAATGTGGTAGTAGTTGTGACGTTTGCATTTTGAGAGAAAAGAATAATCGGCTTGATTAAGTCAGTCGCTGGAGATGGGGTTACGATAGAGCTGAGAGGGTTTGCCGTTTGAGATGATAGTTGACTAGATGTTGAGGTATCTGTTGTTGGGCTGTTTGGATTTTCCAGTTGGGAATCTAAATATTCTTCTAAATTCATCTTCGAACTATTTTTAGAGGCCATTTTCCTCTTTAAACTTTTCCCACAGTTTCTTACAAAGTCTCTGATTTTCTGTATAGTCCTACCATCCAGAACCGGTTGCTCCAGCAATTTGCAGCGTCGAGCTTCGTATACTGTAGCCAGTCTTCCATGGTAAATTTGTTTTTTGAAATGCTTCATGATTGCCATCCTCTCTTCTCGGGTCCACTGTACACGTTTCTTGACTGTCTTGACTTGCTCCTCGGCCTGCTCCTGAGCAGGTTTCTTTGCTAAAAAAAAAACAACAACAACAAAACAAAACAGTTAAAACATAACATTCAGTGACGCATCCATAGATGTTCGAAGACCAAAATCACAAATATGCATAAACAATTTACAAATCAGTGGAAAACAATCAGATTAGAAATAAATGACAACATTTCTAGAAGTCTTCTATAAACACAGTGGATATTAGTGTGTAGCCTTCTGTTAAATATCGGCCCATTCCTTCCCCATACAATTCTGTCCTATTATGTTATTTATGTACTTGTTTTATGTACTGGAGTTGTCATACTCCTTGCTCTGTGTTGCCTTTAAGTGTTTATATACCTGGATATAAAATTAAGAATCAAAACTGAGTGTTTAATACTCGCTGGTGGTCATAGCAATGCAGCACCTCCTACAGACATACCTTTGGGATCTTCAGTAGATTGTGTATCCTGTTCCTTAGATGTAGATGCAATATCCTTAGATGTAGATTCATTATCCTTAGATGTAGATTCATTATCCTTAGATGTAGATTCATTATCCTTAGATGTAGATGCGATATCCTTAGATGTAGATGCAATATCCTTAGATGTAGATTCGTTATCCTTAGATGAAGATTCATTTCTTTTAGATGTAGATTCATTATCCTTGGATGTAGATTCATTTTCCTTAGATGCAGATTCATTTTTCTTAGATGTAGATTTATTATCCCGTCTCCTACGATTTAGTGCAGATGCACTACAGTTTTTTTGTTGATTTTTTGATTTGCACAGAAGCTGTAATGCGAGTTCACGTCTTGTGGCCCGATTTTCAAGAAATGCTTTTTAAACAGGAAGCAAAAACATATTAGTAAAATATATTGCATTCTGCAATGGGTTAAAAATAGATGATCTATTATTCCATCAGATTACATAATATATGGCTAAACATTCATAAGAAAAACATGAGAAGTCTTAACTTCAGCTTACCAATTTACAACACAGTCTGTTTTCAGTTGCTTTTTAATATGGTGGCACATAAAAACATTGCTTTTGGATAACAAAAGACATATTCCCCATGTGCAGCTGTTTTCTCTGTACTGAGGGGGAAAAAAAAAAAAAAAAAAAAAAAAACTTACCATAGTCTTCCTCAAAATATTCATCTTCACTGTCACTCTCCCTGATCTCCTCTGAAAAAAAAAAACGCATTTTAATGGCACTTATTTGCAGACGTTTGGTGGAATGGACTCGTAACAATCCAAGAAAATAATTATTCATCTCAATTAAATTGGATTATTATAGATTCAGAGTAATTACTAAGAAAAGGTACATACCTGGTAATTCAATGTCGTCTAGAGACTGTCCGATCACCTCAGCTGCACTCCCCTTCTCTATGGCCAAAATAAGTTTGCAGATTTTGGCCAAGCGAGGTACGGCTTCACTTTGCCTGTAGTATTCTTTCCGCAGGCTTATATCATGGCCGATGAACTTGGCCAGCTTCTTTAGCTCATGGTTCTTCAAGGTAAGGAACTGGGTGAGTGTAGAAATGTGTGCGCTGAATTTGGTGGATGTCAGATTATCAGGATTTATCTCATCGCACTCGTTGGCACAGATCCGTAAGGCGTTTTCTCCTCTGTAGCACTTGTTATTTCTGGGTTGCCCAAACACAAATATGTTGCTATTGGGGACACCGCATTGCTCTCTCTTTTCGGTTAGGAGCAAAAGTGCGTCGATCATGTCAGAGGTTAAAATGACTGGCACTAGCACTCCTACTTTCTGATGGACCAGGATTTTACAGTACTGTTCACAACACACTTTTTCCAGTTCCGTTAGTACCTCGGAGATTTCAGGAGCCTGCACTTGGTCTCTCTCCTGGAATCTTTTAATGGTCATCTGCGAGACTTCTCCTTGTCGGCGATTAAACATCAGGATTTGTGCCAGGGTCACTTTGCAAAGGTCGGCGTAAGTCTGGGCAGACGGCGTTTCCCTCAGCGCCTTCATTGCACACTGCGAAGCCTTTTCCAGATAGCAGTGAAATATTCTCACGTTGTTGACGAACGGCAGTAAAAAAAACTTGGGCTGTATGTTGAGGCATCTTTTATTAACTAAAGCAAAATGTGCATTGTTAAAAAGGTCCATAAATGTGCTAGTTGCCCGTATTAGTATTTTGTCTCCGATGGCGAACGCTTTCTGTGCGCTCAAGATGCAATATTTCCTCAAAACCAATCCGATTCTGCGTGCAAGGCCTGGTATTGCATAGCGTTGTGTTTCCTCATTAAATTCGGCAATTTCTTTGACTGCTTGAATAACCGTTGTAAAGCTGGAGGGTTTTATAGCCTCTGCTAGGTTCCTTATCTCATATTTATTCCGCAAAAGGACCAAAAACTTTCCAATGCATCTAATGGTCTGTCTAACAAATGCGTGTCTTTCCTTACTATTGCCCTTTTTGTCATAGAAATCTTGTGCCAGTTTCAGTACGTACTCGTCATTTCTGACGACCTGTGCAACTTCGTCCTGATGCATATCACAAAGCATTTTCTTTACATCCTCTGAAACGTGTTTTAGATGCGTGCATTGTGCGAAAGCTGCCAAACCCAAAACAGATCTTGAAGTCTTCGGCATGTCTCTTTCAGGGTTTGATGCGCAGCGTCTCACATGCATCCAGAGTGTTTTACGCACAAACAGCCCTTTACAATACATGCAGTATTCAAACTTTTGTGTGTCAATATCGGCTTTCGGCTTTCGTTTCGTTTTCAGCAGTCCGACACCTTCCAGCACAACAGAGCTGTTGTGTTGGTAATTCCCTTTGTTCCTTAGCACCTCGAGCATGTGTGACCTCTGTTTTGAATTCTTCCGTAGCTTAAAAGCAGTTGCGATCTCCACGTTGTCTTTTATGTGTACTTTTAAATGCCTTGATATTTTTACGCAGGCCTTTCCGCAAACCAAACAGAAGTTAAGCTTTGTAGCCTTAATGACTGAATGATTCTGAACTGGTGGTGTTGCCGGTTCCTCCGTTTCCTTCGAGGCGTCTGTAGTCTTAGCCTTCTTTTTCGGCTTCTCTATGTCGGAATCATCGTCCGATTCTGTTTCGGAGACAGGTATGAATTCTTCATCGGATGAGACCGTGTCATCGTTACTTTCCTCGCTGCTAAGGTTTGAATCAGCTTCGGCTGACTGAATAAATAAAAGGAATGCTGGTAAATTATGTGTCATTTAATTAAAAACATTACATCTTATACCAGGGCACAATCTCAAATCTGATTGGTCAGAATGTTTTCTACATCAGCACGGCTCTCTTCTTGCTCTGTTCAGTTCGTTGGTAACAAAATGCATGGGGGTTTTTTTGGGTCTTGTTAACTTCAAGAAAGGTGGAAGGTGAGGGAAAGACTGTGCTTCCTACTGCATAAGTGATAACAGGGTTTAACTTCCTCTCAATGACATTCCATGACAATAAACAACATACTATAAATGGTTAAAAAGCATAAGTGGAACGTTGAGTGGTAACTCATTCCTAGAAACAGTATGCCTTCATGTGTTTTCTTTTTTAAATATTACACCCAAATGAGGCTTAGTGTGTGCTTAAGATATTGAATATAAACACATCAGGTCTATGAGTCTCTCTATACACTAAAGAAGTTAGGCATCAAAAGTCATACCTGTGTAGCACTCTGAGTCTGAGATGAATCATTATTACACTGCTGCTGCGTCTCTTCACCAGCCTGCATCTACATGGGAAAGATTTCCCTGAGTTACACTGTTCATGTATGCTCCCTTGTGGCTGAACAGTGGTTTTGGGCTTCACTGCCCACACCTACTTACTTTGGACTTCACTGCCCACACCTACTTAGTCTCCATCTTTAAAAAAAAAATTTTATGTCCAGTTCTTTACAGATAATCACTAATACCTGTTGTGCTTCCTGTATTTGACATGGTTGATCCTGACACTCGAGTTGCTTTTCATCACACGTGCTCTGTAGGAGAAAAAGAAAACAAGTCATTACTACAAGCAAAGGATGCGCAGACAAAAAAATATTTCCAATGTGAATACACTGATCAAGCATAACATTATGACCACCTGCCTAATATTGCATTGGTCCCCCTTTTGCTGACCCATCGAGGCATGGATTCCACTAGATCCCTGAAGGTGTGCTGTGGTATCTGGCCCCATCTTGCAACTTACAGGACTTAAATCATACTTTTGATAGATACTGACCACTGCAGACTGGGAATACTCCACAAGAGCTACAGTTTTGGAGATGCTCTGACCCAGTCGTCTAGCCATCACAATTTGGCCCTAACACATCAACTTTGATGACAAAATGTTCACTTGCTGCCTAATATATCCCACCCACTAACAGGTGCCATGATGAGGAGATAATCAGTGTTATTCTCGTCACTTGTCAGTGGTCATAATGTTATGCCTGATCATTGTATACTGACATGTATACCTGTGCAGCTGACAGTGAACTGGAAGACTGCTCTTCCTCACATTGTTCAACTTGTTGCAGACTAGTCTGTTTCTGTTCCAAGGTCTGCTGTTAAATGGGAAAAAAAACACCCTATATATTCCACATGGTTTATGGCATGACACAGCAGGTAGATGATTTAAGTGAATAGTAACCTGTTCTGCATCTTCATTACACTCCATCGCTCTCACCTCATCGGTCATCTGCAACACAACAGCACAGGACTTCTTTCATACAGGAACATCTCATAGCTAGTGTATTTGTTTTAATATACTGATCATTTCTGCAGCAATCAAAGAATCTTTTTTTTTGGTTTAGGTCAAACCTGATTTGCTAGCTGAGATTCAGGCTCTTCTTCATTACTAGATGTCATCTCTGCATCACTCACAGGCTACAATGAAAATAAACCAGGTTAGAAATGATTTGGAAAAGGGGCACCATGCTTCCAAGCTACACAAATGTATTTAGTGTTTGAGAATTCTTTGAATGTCACTTCTTACATAAATAAGTCTACAACTATAAACTGATAGATGATAAAGCTGTCATTTACTACAATGTTTCATGAATAGATTTTTTAAAAAGCCGCCTCCATCAGCGAATGCTGTGCATACGGGTATCTCACCTGTTGATTCACAGCAGGGGAGTCTTCACTACACAGAGGTTGATTTTGCCCCTCATTGTCACAAGGTAGCTGTAAAATAATTTGAGAAACATGAAAAATCATATTGTTGCACATTTCATACAGTTAATTAGGATTTTCTGTACTTCCGTATGTGGAGTTTCCCTGCACTACATATTTAAATCAACTCTAGAAGAGCATGTTTAGGAAGGTCTGTCTCGCAGTCTCCGCTCTAATTCATCCCAAAGATGTTCTATCAGGTTGAGGTCAGGACTCTGCGAAGTTCCTCCACACCAAACTCACTCATCCATGCCTTTATGGACCTTGCTTTGTGCACTGGTGCGCGGTCATGTTGGAACAGGAAGGGATCATCCCCAAACTGTTCCCACAAAGTTGGGAGCATGAAATTGTCCAAAATGTTTTGGTATACTGAAGCATTAAGAGTTCCTTTCACTGGAACTAAGGGGCCAAGCCCAACCCCCTGAATTCAATGATTTGGAGGGGTGTCCCAAAACTTTTGGCAATATAGTGTATGCCTCCACCATACAAGTCTCTGTATAAATCAGTTTATGTATAGTTTGTACGTTATAACTATAAGAATGTGCAGTGTAAGGAGCAGAAGTGTGAAGCACTGCCCTCTGCAGCATGTACACAGTATGCAAAAAAATGTGGAGTGGAGATTGATGAAGCACTTATGGTTTCACGTGTTAAGATAAAATGTACACAACTAATGGGAAAAAAGAGTTATAGTGTACAACAACCTATACATAAACTAATTTATAGTTCTGGCTGCAAGGCAAAGGTTTATATTATTGCGCTCATTCTAATACGTAATTAATTCTCTACAAACCGCTTATACAGAGACTTGTATGGTAGAGGCTTATATATGGACGTTTTCTGTCAGGAAACTTTTTTGGAAGGAGTATCCATTGTCAATGCATTTAAAGCTGTTAACGTTTTATTTTAACTCTTCAAGATAGAGTGTTTTGCTGTTTCTCTGTAATATGACAAGCTTAATTTTGTTTATTATAAGTGATGTAATATTTTGATAATGTAAGTGACAACAGTAAGTAACGTGTCATGGACATTCCACACCTTTAAATATAACTAAGATAAGATAAAAATCTAAAACTGTAATTATCAGCATTTTGCATATCCATTATAAGAGACATAAAACGTCAGGAAGGCGACAGTAATGTCACTTTGCTCTGAGCTGCATCATACTTCATCTCTGTTAATTATATTCCCATAACGTCATGCCGTAAAGTGTTTTATTCTACTTAACCTATTTTATAGTCAATTTTAAGGAACGTTTCAAGGGTACACACCAAAAGGCGTATACAGATACACCAAAATGACAGAAGTCCTTGTTTAAGAATACAAAAATCTCCTTAGATGATTATAGTCAGTTCTCTACCTGTTCTCTTGACACTGGACAAGACTGTTCTTTCACACATGGTTCAACATCCATTGAAGTCTGCTGTTGTTCTGCAATCTGCTATAAAATAACATAAAATAAACCTTTACAATACACTACAGTTCAGAAAATGCAGGAAAAGCAGCATGAAATAGGGGCTGAATTTCAGTTTGTAGCTTATTTCCTTTGAGAGATCGTGTCTAAATTAAAGACAAGAGCAGCTTTAGATGCTGTATTGTGTCTACTACATGGAGAAAAGTTGGATTTATAATGTAATTATAATATAGTCCAGCTGGTTTAAAGCTTGTACATATAAATATGTTTTTACTGAGTGAACTGGTCAGGGATTAAACCATATTTTGACGCCACTGGTCTAAGTATAAACCAACTAGGATGTCCCAGAGAAGCTCTCTAGGATTAAACTAATTGGGGATGCACGCTGTGTTAATTCAGAAATATAAATAAGCTTGATAGATAAAAGTCTTAACAGCTACCTGCAGGGTTAGCGGTGTTAACTGGATCTGGAGCAGTTGAGTTTCACAGAGTTTCTGCAATAAATCGACAGGTTTGAAATATAATTAAACACCAAGACAAGTCCATTTGTACAGACTGTCCTTTAAAGCCATATTGAGCTTTCTTCTATCTTGACTGAATCATGTACAGACAGGAAATCAAACCTGATGTTCCGATGTCAGACACTGATATGGAATATAGTTCCAGATCATATCTTCTAGAGATGTGTTCTGCACACAAGGGACCATCAGTAAATACCATCAGTAATGCATTACATCCATTACTTAGTGTAAAAAAGTGACAAAAAATTATATCCAGAAATTGAAACATCTTACTAGATCTGTTGTCTGTGTAGCTTTATCAGCTCGCACTGGCACTTCTTCACACTCCTATAAATCATAGCAGGTAAAAAGTATGAACATATTAAAGGGATGTCCTGTAACTTTAGTGCCCACTGCTGCCCATGAGGTGAATTACAAGTGCAAATAAGACAATGACAATACACCTTTCCTCATTCATTTCTGTAAATATAGATAGCATTTGAATAAACTATAGGAAATAATACAGAAATACAAAAAACAAAAATTATTGAGCAATATCACAAGCAAAATAAAGTTCAGCACAAACCTGACACATAACTCTACTGTTAAACATCCATCCATCCATTGTCTATACACGCTTTATTCCTAATTAGGGTCACCTATCCCAGCACACATTGAGCGAAAGGCAGGGGTACACCCTGGACAGGTCACCAGTCCATCACTGGGCCACACATATAGATAGACAACCACACACTCACACACACTCCTATGGGTATTTTTGGAATAACCAATCAACCTAATGTACATGCTTTTGAACTGTTTGAGGAAACCCATACAGGCATGGGGAGAACATGCAAACTCCACACAGAATGGTCCCTGCCTGTTCGAACCCGGGAATCGAACCCAGGACCTTCTTGTGGTGACGCAACAGTGCTAACCACTAAGCCACCATGCTGTTAAACCCACTGTTAAACATGCCAAATGAAAATAAAGATGCTAGACTCGAATAAGATCTTTAAATCTAAAGCAAGGAGTGAACACATTTCATCATCAAACTCTAGGCCCGTGACTTGCAGACTTTTTGTGGAGGGGTTAAACTTAATGAGCTGCATAAATATACAGCATAGTTTTTTGGTTTCTTTTTAGAAACTCCTCACCAAATATCATGTTAGGATAGCTATTAGGTATTTACGGCCCCAGTTCCCTTTTTATTAACGATGTTGTGTCATAGCTCCAGAACTAAATTAGTAAACAATCAGGATGTGAAGAAATTTTGAAGGAAAATCAAAATTACCTTACCTTGTTTACTGTCTGTGACGGTGTTATCTCTTCTGTACATGGTTCCTGCTCGTGCTGACCTAATGTCTGACAGATTTATTTATCAGCAGGTAGAACAAAATGTACTTTTATATTATGTCTATCAACATCATTGCTTCCTCTGCTATACCTTTCTTGTCTTATTATCACAGCGTAAGGCTAGAACGATAAGAAACCCCCTTTCCACCCGAAGCCTGAATTGAACAAAACATTTCTGATTCTTATTTGTTCTGTAGTGTCTGATTCTGATGGCAGCTCCTCACGTGCCTGCTTAAGATCAAGAATTAAGTTGCCACTTAACATATGATTATATAGTTAATGCCAAATTCACATAGGGAGGAAAAAAAATTTACCTCTTCGTTATTGTCAAACTGAGAAGAGTTCTCCATACACAGCCACTGTAAATGTAGAAAATGTGTAAATAAAACACACAAACTTTTTCTTCAAAGCTTTAAAGATCAGGTTCTTGAAATCTACCTAGGAAGGCAAACAGACTTGAAAGAGAATACTTGAAAAATTGAGGTCAGGACAGGATTTTTAGAAAAATAAATCAAGTAGCTACAAATATGAAGTGTTCGTGTAGTTTTGAGGTCGTGTCATGCTGAAAGGTGAAATTTATTTGCTCTTTAACTGGCAGACAGCTGAAGGTTTTGATAATTACTTTTGAACATGAGATCATGAGTCCAAGGAAGGTACAGTGGTGAACCGGCGACAGGGTCATTGATGCATTTGGGGAGTGAAGGCTGGCCCGTGTGGTCCTATCCAACAGATGAGCTACTGTTTCTCATATTGCTGAAGAAGTTAATGCTGGTTCTGATAGAAAGGTGTCAGAATACACAGTGCATGATGGGTCAAGACTGGTTTTGGCTGCAAAAGGGGGACCAACAGAATATTTGGCAGGTGGTCATAATGTTTTGCCTGGTCGGTGTACACAGCACTTATTTTCCCCCAGAACGTTTATAATTGATTTTTACTTAATTTTTTATACCTTGTGATTCCACACTGAGGACCTGCCATTTGAACAGGGGTGTGTGGACGTTTTATATCAGCTGTATTTTTCATTTTATTATTATGCTGCTACGTAGCATGTCCCCTTAAATGAGTTTAGCTATGAGTAGTAGCTATTAGAACATTAATACTAACCTCTGATTAGGATTACAACCTACTACATCCAAGCTGCTGACCATTCTGATTAGAGATTTAATCAGCACTGTGGTTTAAACATAATTCAACAGCAAATGATCCCTTTTAGTTATCTATGCATTTCATGCAGAAAATAAGCAAAGGTTGTATATCTTGGCCATGTTGTTTCCTGTTCTTGTTTATACTGATGCTGATCATGTCCTCATGTGGTTTCTTTGTAGCAAACCATACCATCTGCACCATTCACAATTTGTGCGTAAATTGTCTTCACTTCAGTCTCGATGTATTTAAAATATACACAATACTGTTTATACAATAAAACCTGATTAGACTTCACTTACCGTGCCTCTGCGCCAGGGCAGGTCATAACCCCCATAGTCGTAAGTGATCTCCTCTCCGGGCTGAATGTCCCGTAGAGCAAACAAACACAAATGCGGGATGCGATTGATGGAGATGACCTTCACCTTCGCGTTGGGATTGATGTCGTCGTTAACGAGCCGCCCGAGAGATCCATCGTCCACTGAAGCATCGATACTGTGAATACAGAAATAAACCACACTCGTGATAAATGTGAGCATCATGCACACACACACACACACACAATTTCAGGCAAGTGTAGCCCAATCTGATAAAGCTGATAAAGTTTCCTCCTGCACAATATCAAGTTTTATTACTCCTAACACACATGATCCAATTCATACAGAGCTTGAGGATGAGCCAACAGTGTCTGGTCAAATAGTTCACTTCCCCTCTGAGAACTATCTCTGTGTATCATTTTGTACATTTCTGCGAGCACAGTGCAAATATTATCTCCTACAAGTGGAAAAAGAAGTACACTGATGTCTGTCCATTTTTATACTCACTGTAGAATACCACCAGGTTATATGTTAATGATAACTACATGCATTTACTGACTGGAGTATAGACAGCATGTTTCAATGTAAATAATTTGGTGATTAGTATAATAGTTATAACTAAAATGTGACAAATTACTTTTCAAAATTAAGTTATTTAAATATTTTGCCATTAAAAACAAAAAACCTAATAGGGTATAGATACATATACCATATACAGCTCTTTAAAAAAAATTCAGTTCTGTGAGCATTCAAGCAATCCATCCCCAACACAGTAGATGGCAATGATGTTAGAGTAATGGTAAAATCTTCCCTGGCTTCTCACATCAGCACCACAAGAGAGGTAGGTACACTTCACATATTAGATTGGTGGTTAGGAACTGCTGCAGAGCTTTTTTTTTTTCTTTTTGTTTTATTCTTCACATTCAAATGAAATACCAACCCAAACAAAAATCCTCTCACACACTGCCAAAAAAAACCCTGCATCATAACCAGTATGGTCCCCTTTTGACTTTGCATGTCAAGGATTCTTCCTCATGTTGCCTTAAAGAGATCGCCTTCATTCCTTCATCACTGTCACCTCTAGCTTTATCATTTAGGGATTCAAACCTACATCCAGATTTCTGTAAGGCTGCTTTGTAAGGAGGTCTTTTGAGCTGTACAAGTATGACTCTTACTCTGAACATTTCGCCTCCTTTCTTATTTAAAGATATTCTGTATGAAGTTACCTAAAGACATGGCTTTTAAAATTTAGTGATAATCTTTTTAAGGACTTTTAACCATGGCTGAAGTCAGAGCACTGAAATACTATTTGTTTAAATTAAAAAAAAAAGATTTTCTTTCAAAATATACTTTCAAAGTAAAATACACTTTATATTGTCAAAAGTTTTGGGACACCCCTCCAAATCATTGAATTGAGGTGTTGTTTTTCAGGGGTTGGGCTTGGCCCCTTAGTTCCAGTGAAAGGAACTCTTAATGCTTCAGCATACCAAGACATTTTGGACAATTTCATGCTCCCAACTTTGTGGGACCAGTTTGGGGATGACCCCTTCCTGTTCCAACATGACTGCACACCAGTGCACAAAGCAAGGTCCATAAAGACATGGATGAGTGAATTTGGTGTGGAGGATCTTGACTGACCTGCATGGACATTTTATCTTAACACGTGAAACATAAGTGCTTCATCAGTCTCCACTCCACAGTTTTTTGCATACTGTGTACATGCTGCAGAGGGCAGTGCTTCACACTCCTGCTCTTTACACTGCACATTCTTATAGTTATAACGTACAACCTATACATAAACTGATATATAGTTCTGGCTGCAAGGCAAAGGTTTATATTAATGCGCTCATTCCAATATGTGATTAATTCTATACTAACAGCTTATACAGAGACTTATCAAAAGATAAGACTTGCCAAAAGAGACTTATCAAAAGAAAAGACTTGCCAAAAGATTTGGGACACCCCTCCAAATCATTGAATTCAGGGGTTGTTTTTTCAATTTCATGCTCCCAACTTTGTGGGAACAGTTTGGGGATGACCCCTTCCTTTTCCAGCATGACTGCACACTAGTGGACAAAGCAAGGTCCATAAAGACATGGATGAGTGAGTTTGGTGTGGAGGAACTTGACTGGCCTGCACAGAGTCCTGACCTTGACCTTTGGGATGAATTAGAGCAGAGACTGTGAGCCAGGCCTTCTCGTCCAGCATCAGTGCCTGACCTCAGAAACGCGCTTCAAATGGAATGGTCAAAAATTCCCATAAACACACTCCGAAACCTTGTGGAAAGCCTTCCCAGAAGAATTGAAGCTGTTATAGCTGCAAAAGGCACGCCAACTCTATATTACATTCATGTGCATGTAAAGTCCGAGTTTTGGAAAGGCTCACAATATCTCTGCTCTAATTCATCCCAAATGTATTCTATTGGTTTGAGGTCAGGACTCTGTGCAGGCCATTAAGTGTTCCTTTCACTGGAACTAAGAGGCCAAGCCAAACTCCTGAACTCAATGATTTGGAGGGATGTCCCAAAACGTTTGACAGTAAAGTGTATTCATATGCTAAGTATTTATTAAAATATTTGTCACAAACCTTTAATTTAGGTTTAGGCTTATTTATGGGGGCTTGTTTTGAATTTTCTTTGGCATCCCTCCATACGGCTCCATGTCCAGACCCTCTACAAATAATCTGGCGGAGGTGCATGTTAGAGTATTTTTAAACTGTTCAGAAATTTGTTACATCTCGCCTTAAGGACATAAAGCAGCCAACTACTCTCCAGTTCATAGCCTACTACAATAGACTCAGTATATACCTACCAATAGCGTGTGTTGTTATATATAAAGTAGTATGAATAAGCATCAGGGACGCATTGGGCTGCATCTCGGAGAACGCCTCTGTACTCCACTATAAAACTTCCCTCCTCGATCCGTGTAGTGGCGAACACGCCGTATCCTGCAAAGACAACATTTAGCTTGAAAACACTTAATGCATTAATGATCAGCTATGTCCAGTAAGGTTTCAGTGATGTAAGGAAGGCACTGTTTACCTTTTATGATATTTATGAATCTGCTTTCCAGGTGACTTTTGTCTCTTCTTGCACACACGTGCTTTTTCGCATCCAAAACTGGATTTATTTCTCTGCCCACTGAAAAGAAGAGTCCAGAATAAGGCATCAGGGTTACATTTGATATCTGCCCATAAAAATGTTTGTTTATAAGACATGCCATTTATCATAGCTACGTCCTAACGCTGCTGAAAACCATTCTAATAATCAAACATACAGACATTGCTGCACATTGTAGCAGAGCCTGAAACCTAACAAATCAGCACATATTAATAAATATAATGTTTGCTAATCGATAACCTCGTTTATTTAGATATATATAATGCTAAACGGTTCCTGTGAAACTTACTTGTTACACGAAATCTTCCTCTGAGCAGTAGACAACGAGCCACTAGCGCGTGGTACGGATTAGCCAATCAGCGGCGCTTATCTAGTCACATCCCAATACCGCGGCCTCTCATTGGTCCTCTATGTGTTTCCATTTTGCTGAAAGGGCTTGCGAGTAGAAATGCAAACAATGCGACTGAATTGTGTTGACTACATGGAGTTTTTTTCTTCTTCTAAATATATATTCATATCTGTTCGCATCCCACGCTGTGTTTTAGAGAAGCAAACTGCTTAATATGTATTCTCGTAAATCGCAGAAACGACGCACAGAGGGGGGGGGTGTGTGTCTGTGTTGCGCGCGCGCTTCTCTCCTCGGCCTGTAGGTGATGTAAAGTACAGTGTCTGTGTAAGATAAAGCACACCTCCTCACTCACGCGCTCCGACACTTCCGGGTTTACATTTAGAAAAATCGACAAGAATAATTATGGAAAGTAATAGAATTATAAGATTAAAGTTATTACTAATAAGATTGGTGAAAACCTAACCATTAACATGCTATTGTGTTTTTTTTTTAACACGTTTATTTTGTTGTCTGCTTTCAAAGACTATTTTGACATTTATTTTATGTCGGGTGAATATAGGTGAATATTATGGGGGCTCTGAGATTTATTTCCTTATCACTGTCATCACTATCATTTGTGAAAACGATTAGCTTTAAACCTTGCTCAGACACACTTTTTTTTTAAACATAACTTAAAATAATGACGTCACCGGAGGGACGGGGTCTCACGCAGTGCGTGCAGCAAAAAATATAGCTATTAATTTTAGTTAAGTAAGCATCTAATGCTAGTCTAGGTTAAGGTGAGTCGAAATCCTATCCCGGCAACACTGGACACAGGGCAGGAAAACACCCTGGATGGAACAGCAGTCCATTGAATGTCATACTGAACACACAAGCACACACTCATACACACCTTGGGGCCAGTTCACCCACCGGCATGTTTTTGGGAGGTGGGAGGAAACTGGAGCAAAGGGAGAACATGCAAATCTCCACACAGCTAGTGAAGTGAGCACAGGATGGAACTGGTGACCCTGGAGCTGAGAGACAGCAACACTATTTTCCGGCTGAAATAAATAAAGGTTTTATTGCATGCCAGTTTGATAAGCAATTCTGCTAAGCCAAAAGTGGATAATTATAACTAAATTCACAAAGATGTCTGTTGATATTCCAGCATTTTTTTAAATCTATGGATCAGAATAGTTAGCCCAGCACATCCCACAGATGCTCAATCAGACTGAGTCTTTTAAATGTGTGCAGAAACAAAGCTGATCAGACTCCGCTTACATAGTAAATATAAGTATATAGTGTATGGTATAAGAATACAGTGTGTACTGCACATTTTTAAGTCTGAGTCTCTGGGCAAAAAGTCTTCCTGCTTTGCGTGTGTGAATTAGGTGTGCCCTGCCAGTAATCGTTGTGGACTCTAGTAAAACACTGGATAGACATTAGGGATTTCCTCTGATTGGTTTCTAACAGAATTTGTGAGCCAATTGGGTCATTATGCTTTCACATCGAAAAATAGAATGAAGGGGGGAAAACAAACAAAAGATGGTCTCATTCTATTTAAGGATATTTCTGAATGCATCTCAGGCTTTTCCATATTGGAATGAAAGTTTACAGTCTTTTGGATATCTAGTACCTTAAGGCTAAACCTTCAATTTGTCTCAATATGTGAATTATTATAAGAAATACTTTGATGTCTTTACACTCTTTGTCCTCACACACTCTAGCATATATTGTTTAATTTGTTATGATGATTAGGGACAGTGGGCCACTTGCTTTTTAGGAATTATGCCCCCCCCAGTAATAGATTCCTGCCAGTCCAAAACCCACAGTTTAAAACATTCATAAATACCACAAGCTCTAATAAATATTACTTACTTACCTATATGTGTGTGATGCAAATCATTACAGTATATAGTTAGTTATTTGGATTTCTATTAATTGTGTCATAAATGTACATAATTGATCGTTTTACAAAAATTCTTTAAGCAATACTTTATTAACAAAACTAGTCTTTACTTTCAGTCTTTACAGTCAGGAATGACCTTCTTGGAGTGGAAAGTTACAGTTTTGTGAATGTCACCCAGGTTCAGCATCTCATTTATCCTGATATAGATAAATATAGAATTTTTTTTTCTCTCTCTCTCTCTCTCTCTCTCTCTCTCTCTCTCTCTCTCTGTCTCTCTGTGTGTGTGTATGTATGTATGTACATTTGTGTGTGGGACAGATGGAGTTTAAACCACTGAAGTGCTGATACAGTGTCTACAATGCACAGTGAACCCTACACTTTCAGAGTGTTTAATGGCCTCTAATGCACACACACACACACACACACACACTCAGTGCCCCCTCTTATTACTGGCCATCATATCCAACACACACAGCTTCTCTGGAGAAACATTAATAGTTTAAAGAGACTCCATCAGAGACATGAGCCTTGTCATGTACCATATCATATATTATATGTTATTTAATTCTACATAATCTTCCATCTCCATGGGGACAGTGGGTTGCTTGTATTTTAGGTAGTTGCGATTTTTATTTTATTATTCAAATCGTGATTTTTTCCAAAATATTTTCCAAAAATGTTACTTATTTAATGATGATTAAGATCATTTCTGCTCTGTGTGTGAGAATTAAGTGTGCCATGGCAGTGTAGTATGGGAGCACTGGATTTATATTAGGGATTACTTCTGGTTCTTCTAAAACAATAAAATAGTAGAAATAAACCAAATAGGTGGCTATGATTTTTCCACTTCAAAAATAAATAACTAATCATTTGAGAAAGACTCTCTACTCCCATATAAGGATGTTTCTGAAAGCAACCCTGGGATTACCTTATTGAGTGGAAAGTTACAGTTGTTTGAATATCGCCCTCTAGTGCCAGACACTTAAGGTTTAACCTCTTATTTATCCCAGTATGTGAATTATTATGAGAAATAATTTGATGTTGTTTCAATCTTCACTCTCTCACACTCCAGTGCACACTGAGTTTGGCATTTCACATTACCTCATTAGGCTGCTTTTCTTCAAATGTCATATAGACTGTCCTGTACGTGTGTATACGTTTGTGAGTCTGTATGGGTGCGTGTGTGTGTGTGTGTGTGTGTGTGTGAACAGATGGTGTTTAAAATGCTGAAGTGCTAATGTGTTTCCACTGCACAATGAACTCTCTCCACTTTCCACAGTGTGTCTAATGGCACACACACACACACACACACACACACACACACTATTATTATTATTATGATTATTATTATTATTCCTCGTTACCATTGTGACTCTGTTCCTTTTCTTTCAGGAGTGGCACCGAAATAAGGCTGAAAGGTTTTGATCAGGATGAACACAAGTCACCAGGGTTTGTCTAACAAATGTGTTCCCAAGCATTACATCAGCAAAGGTCATAACTATCTACTGACTTTCCAAAGCTATTTTGACTTGGACGGAATCAAAGTTAGAACCTACATGAAGACAGTTATTTCTGTATTAGGTTTAGCATTTGTTGGTCTGAATGGCTTTCCTTTAACGTTCTTGTCACTAATGGAGAGGAACATTCTGCAAATGAGCTCGAATATCTCAGCAATAGCCTGTAACCTAGCAGCAGCATATATCACTGCTGAAGGCACTTATCCGACCAGAGCAAATGTTTTCACAAGCTATCACACAGCACTAACTGGATCGGATGTCTGTCACCCTGCCAAGATCTGCGACCTGTTTACTCGAGTCATCAAATCGTGGATTTTATTTGTTTTCTTTTCCCAGCATGTTGTTTAATCGATTTTTTTCCTCCCATCTGCTCGGTATAAAAATGATTCCTGTAAAATATGATTAGCACTTTCCTTTCCATGACTTGTTCCACTATAAACTGCCTGCCAGGTGAATTTATACCCATTAACAGACCTGCCATTTCACCTTTATCTTGTGCTTCTTACCAGCTCCTGAAGTGAATAAGGTTATACTGAGAAACACCAAAGTGAGATTTATTTAACAGGCAACACAAATATCTTATCATCATGCCAAGATTGTTGAAATAACTGATGTTGTAGCATTATACAGGGAAATTCAGCAAACCTCCCTCTTTTTACAGAATAGTACAGTTTTGGGAAAGCTTGAGAATTTCTAGGCATTCTGCATTTGCATTTCTGTGAGCATATTTGTTTGAAATCTAGGCAGCTGAAAAGAAAATTTGCATGGTAAGGCACTTTCCTCGCCCTTATGCTTGAGAGTTTATCGAGGCCGTATGAAGTCAGGTCCTGCTTTTTCCTTTAATTTATTTGCACATCTTCGGTATGCTCCAGTGCTGCTCTGTTTTCCATGTAAATACAAAGTGGTCTTGCTGGGGTTTATTTGCCAAAATTTGAGCTGTATTTAATAAATTATCTACTCTATATTTTCAGTGAAACCTATTTTCAGCCCAGTTACCAGGTCTGTTTATTTTTGAAAGCTGCATTTTTGGTTAGTAAATTTCTAATAATCATTTTTACTTTACATGATTCCAAAGGAAAGTAAGATGTTTTTTACCTGAAAGGTTACTTATAACCTTACATGTTTTTGTGTTCGTATTAATATTTAGTGTTAATAATATTAAGTAAAAAACTAACCAAACAAATAATGTAAGGGAAATTATTTTTTAAATGATTAATTATTAGAAAAAAAACGATAACAAACGACTTGGCAAAGGCAAGACAAGGAAAGGCTAGGTTAACAACAACTTTACTTAAAGTGCAACATTATATAGGCGACCAATCTGAGGGGAAAACACATAAGAGGTGTGCAACAGAACAGGAAGCGTGTCAAAAAATTCAAGTGATGGATAAAGTTGCCTTCAGACAGCCCTCTAATCTCCCTCCACCTCTAAGGCACAGCTTCTTGGGTTTACAAGGACACAAGCAGATCCCGGAATGGTGGACCAAGAGACAGTCTGACTAGAGGTAGGGGAGGTCCATGGCGAGGTCAGAGGTGGGAATAATGTCCATGGTAAAGCCACAGGGCAGTACAAAATGAATAGGGGTGTGGTATGGGCAACTCCCACCAGGAAGCCAGAAGGAGGAGGATGAGTGATATCTATAGTGAAGCCAGAGGGGGAAGAAACTTCCACATGGGGGGGCAATGTCAATGGCAAGGATAGAAGGGGGATTGATGTCCATGGTGGGTCTAGTATGGAGAACGATGTCTGTGGTGAGGCTAAAGTTGGGAGTGACATCCATAGTGAAACCAGAGAGAGGGGCAACTTCCATACTGAGGCCTGAATGGTGAGTGACGTCCATGGCAAGGCCAGAAGGAGGAGCAACATCCATGGTGAAGCCAGATTAGAAAGACTCCGACAAGGCAGTGTGGGGAGAACCATCCCTAGCAGAACTGTATCTGTATATAAAATCTTATATTTTTTCATAGAAGAGGGCACAATAAACAATTTAAAAAAATAAAAAATTTTCAGCACAATAAACAATTCAAATGAGTGATGTGTTTTCTAATAATTCATCAAAAATTTAATAACACACTTTTAACAGACGTTATAGAAAATAATACATATTTTAACGGATGGGTCAAGAAGAAGGGTTATACTGTTCTAGGAAAATAATCCACACCATTGTCATATGACCTGGTTTTGTCTGTCGTGTCTTATGCCCTACATAGTATGCTCTATTATTTTTCTTTCAACAATCTTGGTAATATTATAATATTACATTTACATTTTTAGTTATTGCAATATGTTATTTTTTGGGGGAAAAAAAGAATGTTTGAATTTTTTTTACATGAATGCACTATGTATAAAATAGACACAATACAATTCACATAAACATGAAAGATGCTTAAGAATACTGTGTTTATTAATACTTTTTAATTTTAATAATATTAAAACTGATTAATCCCTGTTCACTTCCTGCTTATAAGACTAATATTATCATGAATTTATACCTTTAATAAAGTTAAATAAGTTGTACCTTGTTTATGAGGCCTTAACTTATAGTTATGTTGTATGAAGTGAAGGAATAACACCAGCTGAGAGTGATTAATCTTCCTCCTACTACATTAATGCGCTTGACCAACCCTCAGCTTTCAGATGAAACATTAACCAATGTTCTGCTGACATGGTGGTACTCCTGCGTTTTTAGCAGTGATAAATGAGCTTGTGGGAGACAGCTCCAGGTCCATATTATGGGAATCATGCTCAGTCGTTGTCACAGGAACCACTGACTTACACAAAGCCTGGTCAAACATCCGTTTAAACCTACTGACCAATAAGGAAGACAGAAAACCCCTCGCATGTGGATCCTATACTTTTGCCTCACTTTGGACCTTTTCCGATGAGAGACTGACTTCTCAATTCATGCCGCCATATCGGGGCATTTTAGAGCCAGGGTTTTCTCGTTTATTTCTTATTCTTCTTATTTGTTTTGAACATTATTTTTTGGAGTTTTTTTCCAGCGAAAATGGACAATCCTTTAGCATAATGCTGTCTGACCATTAGATTTATTTTAACCAAGGAGGTTTAAGGGTTAACTGGACAAAATCCTGAGTCTTATCTGATCCTAAGTGGGATCTCTGAGCACTGTGTCTTTCATGCTTGTGGGCATACATGGCTCAGCTCCAGGTCACAGGTGCGAGGTTCAGCTGGACCACTCTGCTGGCCCTGTCTCAGTTTACTTACTTGCTGTTGGGTGCCACCGTTTTCCAATTGCTCGAGAAAGAGGCTGAGAGCCAAAATCGCAACAACTTTCAGTTGGAGAAACTTTACTTTCTGGCTAATTACACCTGCCTGGATGGAGCAGCCTTGGAGAAGTTTGTAAAGGTCTTTATTATAAGTCTAAACGGATGCATGTTTTGTATTCACGTGTTTTGATTGTCCAGATAACTCAATGAAGGTCTTTGGATGACTGTATGTTTTGCTACAGGTGATTTTAGATGCAAGGGAAAGTGGAGTGAACCCTTCAGGAAACAGTACTAATCCAAGTAACTGGGATTTTGGCAGTTCTTTCTTCTTTGCAGGAACAGTTGTCACCACTATAGGCAAGTTAAATGATCATGCCGTGCACCATATGTACCATATATCAACTGGTAAGTTGTTACGAAGTTGGAAAAGTATGCGTATGATTGTGAGAATTAATGTGGATATTGTGCTTCATCCAAAGGCTATGGAAATCTCTCACCCACCACATACCCAGGGCAGGTTTTCTGTGTGTTTTATGCCTTGTGTGGGATCCCCCTTAACCTGGCCTTCCTCAACCAGCTCAGCAAGTGTCTCACCGCTCATCTGGGACGGCTGGAGCACAGGATGATGTCAATGGTGCCTCACAAGGTATTACTGAAAGCTTTTCTAAAATGCTAAAATGTGTCATCATGTGTAGTCACAGGTTATGTGTCCCATTAGAGGAAGCTTTGAAATTTCCACAGAGCTATTCTAGAGAAGTCATTCAGATAAGCTTTGAGGAACCTTTTGTCTATGAATGTAGCTTATAGAGTCTACCTGGTTTTGGTAGAAATTCTAGTTTGAGAGTAATGCAACAGAAATGCAACAGTGGGCAAGGCTTTGGGATATTGCTGAAAATATATCAGAGAAAAGCAAGCCATTTTTTTAAGCTGAGAATAGAGGGGTGAAAAAATTAAGCCATTGCACGAACACAGAGCATATCCAGTACAACAATTTGGAATATCCTGAATAAGAAAGAAACCGCTGATGTACGGAGCAACAGACACCATACAGGTCAGCCAAGGAAAATAGCTGATGACAGAAACATTGTGAGAGCTGTGAGTCAAACCCAAAAACAACAGTCACCAACAGCCTCCACAGGGCAGGGGTGATGGTATCACAATCCAGCATTAAAAGAAGACTTCAAGAGCAGAAATATAGCGATTGTACTACAAGATGTAAACCACTCATCTGCAGGAAGAATCAGGAGGTCAAATTGTAATTCACAAAGAAATACAGGGCCACAAATGGTCTGGAACGACGAGTAACCTCTACCAAAGTGATGAAAAGAGCAAAATATGGAGAAAGAACGGATCTGAACATGATCATTTATCATGCAGCAAGATATTGATCCAAATCACACAAAAACACAACAAGGGATTTTATTATGGAGAAAAAGTGGAAGGTTTTAGACTGGCAAGCATCAGACCTTAACTCAACTGCTCAAGCATTTCAGCTTTTGAAAAAGAGACAAAAAAGGTAGAAGCCTGGAAAATCATTACGAAGGATAAAATCAATAATTTGGTGATGTCGAGCAAGGGATATGCAACCAGATATTATATGTTAATCCAATACGTTTGCTCACCTAATTACTGAGTCTAAACTAAACTAACTAAAATCTGAAACCCTAAACACTTGTCTCATATGCATCTTTTGCAACAAATGCAAAAAAAAATGAATAGGTCTTGTCGTTCCAACAGTTTCAGAGAGGACTGCAGTAAGTAAAAGTCATTTTTTACATAAATATTGGTCAATATATGATATCATGCCCTGGTATCTTGTCCAGTGTGTACTGCGCTTTGTGACCCTAGTCTCCTGGGATAGGCTTCAGGCTGTCCTTGAGCCACTAGTTAAGCCAGTAGGTGTAGAGAATTAAAGGATGAATGGTTATAATATCACTTAGAAACATAAACAGATCCCCATTGTGTAAACAATCTCATATATCTTATCAATTATTTCTTCTTCTGCGAGTGTGTTGTTTTTGATACGCGACTGTCTGATACGCACGTATCAACTTAGTTACATACAATGAAGACTTTAGTATAGGCCTTTCTCAGAGGATGTGGATGTTTTGACTGCAGCAGTGTGTGGAGGTGCTGGCAGTGGCTTTATTCCTGCTCATGGGCAGTCTGCTCTTCCTGATCTTCCCGCCGGTGATCTTCAGCTTCGTGGAGGGCTGGTCATATGGAGAGGGCTTCTACTACACCTTTATAACACTCAGCACTATCGGCTTTGGAGACTACGTGGTCGGTGAGTAACACAGGATCAGTGCTCTAAATATCTGTATCTGTATATGTATTAATACCCGAGGTCTGGAAGCTGGAAGGAGTCTTCTGTCTTTCCTTTTAAAACACGTAATCAGTTTAAAACACAATCTCTTCAATCTGCATTTGGTCGCATCCCTCCACTGAATGTGTGACCAATTTCCTCTTACCTTTAGTCTACTTTAGGTATATGTCTTATGTGGCGTATTATTTTTTACCAGGAAATGGCCAGGACAAGCAAAACGTCTCTGTGTACCGTTGCCTAGCGGCAGTGTGGATCATCTTTGCCCTGGCATGGCTCGCCCTTCTTCTCAACATAGGCGCCAGGATCATGGAGCATTTTCTCGGTCTCAAACAGCCCCCCGTCACTGCAAAAGACGAGCAAAGTTCTTCAGTAAGGAAGCAAGAGGAGGGTCTGAGTACACCAGAGAACCAACCCCAAGAGAAGCAGAAGGAAAAAGGCTTCTTTAAAATCAGAATGGTTTGATCCGTGTGGTTTAAGACTCTCGAGAGCTGTTATTGAGTGTAACATGTACATTTCAACCATCTGGGTTTTTTCAATATCGCCGTACATATAATGTGTACATTATATTCTAGATGTCATACATCACCTGTTGACAATTATGCCATGTTATTGACTTGTAAAAACAAATTCTATCAATTTCGTTCTATTTAATATTTCCAAATCCAAAATAGAAATGACATGGAACAAAATCAACAAAGCCAAAATATTTTTGCTTCATAGATTGTGATTGAAACCACGATCTGTTAAATATAACCAAAATCACAACTAAGGAGTCACCACCAAGTTTAGGGACACAGTGGCTTTGTGGTTATCATATTTTCCACATGTTTGGGGGTTAGAATTTGTCTGAATCTGTGTTTCAGGGGTTTCCTGCTGCAGTCCAAAGAAATGTAGGCTAAGTGCAATCTCTAAATTGTTTATAGTGGGTGTATGAGTGTGTACTGTAATAGACTGGCCCCCAGGGGTCAACGGTGTCCTCTGTTATGTGTCTTGTGTATAGTCCACTGGGAGGAAAATTCAGAAAAAGGAAATGGATTTGTTGGTGTGAATACTTTTTCAGGAGTGGTCTGGCAAACTGACAGTGGTAACACAGTGGTTAAGACAATGGACCACAATTTAGGTTAAGTAGCCTTTATTTGTCACATATACATAACACATGTACATTACAACACAGTGATCTTCACATATCCCGTCCTTGGAGGGTCGAGGTCAGAGTGATGATACAGCACCCCTGGAGCAAAGGGGGTTTGGGGGCCTTGCTCAAGGGCCCAACAGTGGCAGCCTCTGATCACAATCCCAGAGCCTTAACCACATGAGCTACCACCACCCAAATCAGAAGAATGTGATTTCAAACCACTGCCAAGTTGCTCTGAAGTCTAAAGTAATGTAAATGACCTGCGGTGTGGTCTGCATAAGCATAGATGCTAACTGCTCTCTGTACTACATTTGGTTGTCATGCTACTTCCTGTTTTGTGATGGCAAGGAAGAGTTGCTATGGTTAGCAAAAGAGACAAAATATATAAACTCAGACTTTTTAGGACTGGAGCACTGGATTTAGCTTAGCATTGAGGTGAGAGCCTCACACACTTGCACATCTCATGCTAGTCTGCATGGAAAAAATCTGCCTCCATAAAGTGCATAGTGTTGTTGCCAAAGGGAAATAATAAAAATCCGCAAATCTAGTACCTACAATGTTTGCAAACCTAAGAGGGCAAAATTGACATAATGCACAATCAATCCACTGTGAAACCAGTTGAGACCGCAATCAGTGTATGAAACCAAAACTTCAATGAGCCCCTCCTCCAAGAAAACCCAGAATCACATCTGGGAGTGGACTCAAGTGTTTGGGCCAAGTGTGAAAACGCCCTTAAAGTAATTTGTGAGTCAAAGACACCCAAATTGTAGTGTGGATCACAGTTCAGAGTTTTACCAATAGTCATATGACTTCTAAGCACTTGTGTATCTACACAGTCTGCTTGTCAGTAGTGCATTATGCATTTGCATTTATCCTTTGAGTATTCTTGTTGTGCCTTGGCATTTGCATTCTCTTTTTGTTTTTTACGTAGCTCAGGTTACATCCAGAATGAGCATGCATTCAGACAATTATCAAAATGAGTTTAGAAATCTTACTGAACTGCTTTTCATATTCGAAGACCAAAAGTGTGACAATTATTGCTATATTCCCAATTTCAGTGTTTGCGTGTGTGTTTGTGTGTTTCCTTTCCAACAAGTACAGAGTGACCCGATAATTTAAGCGAGGCACTTCGATTCAATTCAATTTTATTTTATTTGTATAGTCTGGTTAACAATGGACATAGCAAAGCAGCTTTATATGATTATATAAATTCAGAATATATATTATAGATTTTACATTTAAATGTATTTCTAATGAGCAAGCCAGAATCAGTGATGGGGGGAAAAATCTCCCCAAGATGATCAGGAAGAAATCTTGAGAGGAACCAGTCCTCATGTGGGTGAAACTGGAAACACTTGAAATGGATAATATTGCCTATTTGCTATGTTGTTCAATTTGGTTGAAAATCTCCACTGTCATGCTTATTATATATTTACATTGATGTTATTAGTAAATCTGAAATTAGCTTGACTGATTACAACTTAATAACTTTTTTAAAGTGTACTAAAAAGCCAGTCTTTACCACTCCCCCTCGTTCCCTGTCTACGTAGCTTGCTAAATCACAGTCAGCCATTATTTGCGTAGTGTGCCTTAAAGGACGTACCTTAATTTGCCTGCCACACAAACATGGGTAAATCCACACCCAAAACCTATGCACTGTGGAATAGCCATAATTTAGTGAACCTAGGAAGTAAGACTCAGGAGCCACAATGGCCTCTATGCGGCCTGGAAAATTTTTCAAACAATCCAATTTTGTCAAATTTTGTTCTCTGCTGTTGCTTGGAGCGGGGTACGTGACATATGTCCTTATTGGAGGGGTCATTTTCTGGAAGCTGGAAGGGGACCAGGTGATGAGTGACATTGCTCAGCTGGAGGTGAAGAAAAAAAGGTTCCTCCAGGTTTATCCATGTCTTGGACAAAGTGGTATGGATGAATTGGCAGATGTAAGTTATAGAATTATTATTATTATTATTACTTATTTATTATTATTATTTTACAAAGATTAACAAAGCAGTACAGCAGCGTTAGCTCATTCAATGTAGGCATAGGCTCAGTCTGTGGGTGTTCATTTTATTTTTCCAGACATATAACAGAGGTGATGACAAGTGATCAGGTCTTGTCTAGTCTGGTCTAGTCTAGATAAGTTATTTTTAAAGCTGGTTAGCAAAATGGTAAATTTGATCAATTGCATTTAAGTATCTCATGAGTTAAGTACCGAAACCCTAAAGGTCTGTATTTATATGATGATGTATATATATGAAAGCATATGTCTTATATTTATATTTATATGCAACATTTAGAATTCTTTGAATCGGTCAGAATTGTGATTTTCACTAGTAGAAAACACAAACATAGAAACGACCATAAACTCTACCACTCCCTGTGCCCAAGTCTGTACTCAAACTTCCATGCAAATGACCAATAGATGCAGCTAGGGTAAAGTTCATATGCTCCACATGTAATGACACAGAACAGATTCAAGATCACAAAACAAAAAATGAACAGATAAACTAATAAATCGATAAAATCCCATGCTCGATGTTAGGTTATAATGCATATCTCATGAGTAATTAAAGTGTTATTAACTATGAAGGACCCATTCATTTGCTTATAACAGCTTGTGACCATAGACCTTCACTTTAATCTACATTTATAGAAAATAATGGATCTAGATTAAAGTGACATGGTTTAGGATTAAAAAATACCAAAGACTGGTCAAATGTGAAAGACACAACCTTAAATAAAAGGAGAAAGTACGGCAGAATAGAAAGAAACACAACACTAAAACCATTCTGATTTATTTATTTATTTTATTTTTATTTTAACATAAATGTACATGCGTAGAAAATGTAGAAACCTACAAAATAATGTATATATGTTTTATAGATTATAATATACATACAATGAATCACCAGCGATCCTTCCTACTATAATATCCTGGTTGCCGTGGCCACAGTTATTCAAGCTGTATCATATTTACATGCTGAATTACATTCTATTTTACATTTCCATACAGCAACATAGTGGTACATATGAGCTGGCATCACGCTACTTTGAATATTGTTGAGTCGTTGCCATCATGCTGTAGATTATATAGAAATGTACATTATTGTGAGTCAATCAGAAATACTAAACTATGATCCATTCTGATTCACAATATTACCTGGTTAATTTTGAATAGTCTTTTTTTTCTTACCAGGTTGTGATGTAAAGCTCTGGCATGCCTTATTAGGAATTCATTCAACTCAACTGGGCTAGATAATGTTTTTTTTTTTTTTAGATAAGATCCTCATGAAAAACTTTGATGATGGCGTGACAAAATTTGAATCTGTTTCATAAGCTTGAGGATTAGTTTGATGTTGGAAGACAGAAAGAATGTTTAGACAGACAGACAGACAGACACAGTTAGTGTTAGAAAGATAGATGACAAATAGAGTGATAGAAGTAGGAAGATTTCTACTCTTCGACTGACTGAGAGATGGATGGAGAGAGTATGTGGAACTGATAGAGAGATAGATAAGGTGAGATTCTGTCACATCTGCATGAACAGAGTGAGAGGGAGAGAAGAGAGGCTTCAGACCGTGTGCACGCAGGTGTGTGTGTGTCTGTGTGTGTGTGAGGGGGAGAGAGAGAGAGAGAGAGAGAGAGAGAGTTTTGACAGTCATATTTCAAAACACACCTGTACTTTCATTTACATTTCCTATAAAAAATTTTCTTAGCCCTTTCACTTTCTTAGAACACTGTGTTATGAACTACTCACCATCTAAAATACAAATGGTTCGATATGTATCCTGACACAAAATGCAACTTCCCTTATGATGTATTTTTATTGTTTAACCTACTGTTAAATACAATGAATATGACATATGATAGATAGATGGATGGATGGATGGATGGATGGATAGATACATACATACATACATACATACATACATACATACATACCCAGACTCAAATACTCATGCTTACCTGTGATATTCTCCTCATGCTTACCTGAAAGTGAACATATTCGGGGTTACCTAACTGGCTAGCTTCTTTAATAGCACATTAAGTCAAGAGGGTAAAGAGGGAAGACGTGTGCTGGGGTGTAGAGGGATATATAGGTACAGAATATGCATGAGGCATACTCCTCATCACACATACTCCTACATTGTTGTATACTTTGTATTGAATCTTGTTGTATAACACTTAAATAGACACGATTCCAAGACGTTTTAAAATTCTACTGGGAAACTATTGCCATTTTTGTGAGACCCCTTTTAATCCATTACATTCAATAAACCAGGCTCTGAAATGAATATAAGAAATAATAATAAGAAGTCTCTATAGAAAGATGAGCTTACTGAAACTATTAAAGTGTATAAACATATAGGTGAGAACACATATTATACAGATTAAAATGTGTTTTATGAACGCTTTCCTTTTTTGACTTACATTTTTTTGGCTTTCAGCTGCTATAAGAGCAAACAAGATCCAACTAGGAGAAACAAGATCCAACTAGGATCATGCATTTTGAACATTTCTTCCTAAACATTAAAAGTAGAGAAATATAGAAATGTAATTTTCCCCCATGCTACATGTAGATTGTACCTCAAATGATTAAATAAATTTTTTTTTTGCCATTCCTACTATAACCATCCATTCAAACAATGGGTGCATTTATCATTTTAATTGTATAGATCACAAAAGCAAAAAAATAATTCCTAGTTAAACCAGTACCAACACCTTGATGTGTTTCTGAATGCATTAGACAGGAGGTGATCACTGCACTACAGATCTGTGACTTCTAGATAGTGTGAGGTTTCCCAAGTACTTTATCCCAAGTTTAATATTAATTTTGAGTCCAACAGTCTTGGATGGTAGCAGGCAAGATTAGCCACTGAAGCAAGAATGAGTTTGTGTGTGAATCTTTAAGGTATCCACGTGGGACCATCCACTACGGCAGAAAACAAGTCACAAATGCAGGAAGTTATAATAAAGCATCAGGATGAATCAGGCAGAGAGGAGCCACAATATTATGCCACATTCATCACCGCAAGCACAACCCAGGAGTGCATGTGAAGCTTGACATAAAGAGACAACCCATTATTAAATATGCTCTAATCATACAACATACAATGGTGCAGTCTGTAAGGTGTGATTGAAATACAAACATGGACTCCAACACGTCTAGCTATTACAGCATAATGAAAGACTGAACAAGATGGTAGCCGTTTAACATTAAAGAAAATCTTAGCCGGTGAAAACGTCTTAAATTTCATTATATGTATCTAGTATCACCTACAATAACTTTAGAATAAACCAAATATAAAATTATTAAACCTACTTCTAGAAAGTTTTACTAGTTAGCTTGAAATTAGTCTTGTTATATTGGCAGATTCAGTAATTTCATCCGTTTTTAATGATTTATTTCCAGAAAGAAGCAAAATGATCTGCTAACAGAATAGGAAAGCAGAAAAATGTGTGTATTCAATGTATATTTGGTTTATTGGAATACTAAGCTATATTCACTTGCTTTTTTTTTTTTGCTGTAATGAAGAATAATAAACCCTAGACATAATAATCTGAGTAGACATGATGTTGTACTGGGAACCAAAGTAGTGTGGATTAGAAAAATCTTTTACTGGAGCTTGTTCATGCACCTACTTGCATGGCATTAAATAGTCCTACCTAGATGTAGCAAAATTAACTCATTTTTATGCATCATGTGATGGCATTATATTTATTAGCTTCACAATGTTTGAGTTTTAAAAAGCATATTAGTAGTAATAGTATCTACATGAGCTTCAAATGAGAGCCAGGAGTCTATAATCATACCACAGTTCTTCACTGCTGCACATAATGGACCTGAAAGGCAGTATCCAGAGATACTTCATAAATCAGAAAGCTTACTTCTAGCTGCTTGTGGTCCTAGAAGAAGTCTTTTCAGAATGAAGTCAGCATCCAGTGTGTGATGTTCATCAGCCATGTTTATGAATAACTGGATCAAGAAGTAAATATATCAGATAAAAGCAGTGGTCCTAGTACAGAACCAGGAGCGGTACAAATCTTTGGTATCTCTGAAATTCAAAAACCTGATAACCATTAGTCAGATAACACATGAGCCGGAATAAAGCAATGTGCTTAAGTGCGAAAAAATCTAATAGACTGTGTAGAAAGCTGTGGGCCTTAATTATACAAGCTGCACTGACATCAAACTATTTACATTCAGCTCATTTGGCTGACAATTTAATCCAAAGTGACTTACAATTGGGACTGGATACAGACTACTGAACAAGATAAAGGTCAAACAGCTAGATGAAGCTAGAATTTAAACTCATGACCTTATGATCAGTATGTCTTAACCACTGCATGTGTAAGTAAAGCAATACACTGAGACAGAACCCTTATTAATAGTCAGAAATTGGCCATTTACTACTTTAACCAATGCTGTTTCTGTATTGAGGTTAGTACTAGTACAGCTGCTGAGCTGCAATATTTTCTATGACCTTAGAGATAAAAGGGGATATTAATATTGACCTGTAGCTTGACATCTGACAAGAATCAAGCGGTCAGGTTGTTATCAGTGGTTTTTAAATGCTGGTGTAAAAGTTAGGTACATACGCAATGCTAAGGGAGGAGTGTAATATTTTTATTGGAGTTTCAATTGCAACCGGGATTTGTTTATGGAAATGTGTAGGCATCAGGTCTAGTAATGTTTGAACTTCTGAACAAGTGAATAAGTAAAATTTATTCCTTGTGTTGGATTGGAGTAAAGGATTATAATAAATGCTGTGTGGATATTTACATTTCTGGCATATGGCAGACACCATTATCCAAAGGGACTTACATTTTATCTCATTTGTTTTTTATACAACTGAGCGTTTAAGGGCCTTGCTAAGTGTCAGCTTGGCGGACCTGGGATTTAAACTCACAACCTTCTGATCAGTAGTCCAACACCTTAACCACTAAGCTACCACATGACATGATGTGATTATATAAGTCTCAACAAAACTGAATATGAAATTGTCTGAAATTAATACTCAATGCTATATTAAAGTATGATGATGATGATTATGATGATATTGATGATGATGATGATGATGATGATGAGAAAGATAACAATAAGTACAAGACTGGGCAAGTATCACTGGGTTCATGGAATTGGCGTGCATGTGAAAAGACCACACAGGTATTCAAATGCACTTTGCAATGCAAATAAGGCAACACAGTAGCTTGCCTAGGTCTTAGAATATGGTGGTTTGAAATCTTAAACAAGCATATTTAACAATGTTTGTATTGTTTTAACAATTGATACGGTCTATCACTTAGTTGTAGCTGTGGGATACATCAGTAACACTAGTGATGTAGAATAATAGGTGCATGTTTCCGGGTCGAATGCAGCTAAAACATGTCCACAGAATACAATCGGTTAGGTAACACAAGAATACACGCAGCATGATGGCAATGTTATGATTTACCAATACAATACCAACACAAAAAAGCAGACAAAGATAAAACACCAATACAGTTGTGTTTCAGTGAGCCAGTAAAATATCGTTAATATAATAATTTTAAGTTGAACTGCTTCTCATCAGTAAGGTTACATCATTTCTTGAAGCAAAAATGATCAGTACTGTGAGTAATAGCTTTAATATGTACCTGTTTTCTGGGGGGACGCAATGGAATATAAATGAATTGTATGAATTAACAATAATATTTCATCAAGTTGGAGCTTTTGTTGACATACAGTGGTGCTTGTGCTGCATTCTAATGTTATGTCTTGATACTGACTGAGGAAAGAAACTGACTGTATTACTGAAATGTGAAATGTTAAAGCAGAGCATTTCTGTAGACCCTTGAAAGTCGGCTATATTGCATTTTTTTTAAATGAATGCATGATAAATCTATATACCGAAGCCTGATATAGTGTTGCTTATGATTGTGTTTCAGTTTATGTTGGATATATCTAAGAATGGGATGAGTCTGAAAAATAACCACACAGCTGGAGGCTTCTGGAAGTTCACCAGCTCAGCAGTGTTTGCTGCTACAGTGGTGACAACTATTGGTAAGACAGTACAATAGGACGCATTTTTGATAATATGACTGTTTTTTCTTTTTGAGGGGATAGATATTAATCATTTGTTGGGTTTAGTATGGCCTTGTCCTTCTATCTTACCTATATAAATATATGTTGTATGATAGCAGTTGAAATGCATTAAAAGTTTTGTGACAGGCTATGGGTACCTTTCTGTTCTACAAAGGCTACGGGAATATCAGTCCTAGTACGACGCCTGGTCAGATGTTTTGTGTGTTCTTTGCCATTATTGGAATCCCACTTAACATGCTGGTCCTCAACCAAGTGGGCAAGTACATGCTGGCCATCGAAAGAAATTTCTGTACCTCGATTGCTAAGAAGACCAACCACCAGGTAAAACTTCATCCATAATATTTAACATCTAGCGTCATGGGACAGTCTAAATATATAAACGTGAACATAATGATTGTTTCAATGTTGAAGATTTCCACGTTTTTGTGATTATGTTTCGTTTCATTTCATAGAAAGTTGTTCTTGTGTCACTCCATTTTGCGTCATTCATTGGCTCAGCGTTCCTCTACATGGTGGTCCCTATGTTTTTTTTCAAAACCTATGAAGGCTGGAGCTACTCACAGGGCATGTACTATTGCTTTATCACACTCAGTACAGTAGGCTTTGGAGATTTTGTCGCAGGTAAGGTTTTAAAACCTTCCACACCCACTTTTACACAAACTACAGAAACTCCACACCCAAGAGCTCTTTTACATATGTGCTTATCCTCATTTTCTTTTTCCCATCATCCCCTGCCTTTCAGATTATAACCCTAACACTGATTACCCTGACTGGTATGGATGCATCTTGGGAGTTTGGATATTTTTTGGCATGGCCTGGCTGGCTTTACTGATCAATCACACTATCGACCTTCTGGGGCACTTAGATGCTTACCTTAGATCGGGGAAAAAGAGTGACAAGCCAAAAAAGTCACAAGACCAGGAGCTACCAGAGACACAGCAGAAAGATTCTGAGAAAGAGAAAACAGATAAAGAGGAAGCTGATGACTGTGAATGATCTGTTCATGCAGGACACTTTGGTTAATGCCAACACCCACTCACACACAAAAAAAGATACAGATCAGATGTACTGTATAAAAGGATGTAAAAATCTCACAGATTCTACGATAAGATAAAATAACATAATATATTAATTACAACAAATGATGTTGTATTGTCCACGTGCTCTTTGTCCAAAAAGATGCCTCATCTAGTTTTTAAAATTTTTTTTATAAACCATGAAGGATCATTCCAGATTTTGTATAGTTTAGTCTAAGCCACTTTTCTGTCTCCCGCTTATTATTACCCACTACATTAACTGTGTTCTTACCACTAACCAACAAATCATCTCTCTCTCTCTCTCTCTCTCTCGCTTTCTCTTTCTCTCTCTCTCTCTCGGCATTGACCGACATATTTCCATAAACTAAATAACGTGTGGTCGGATATGACTTATTCTTGCCTTCCAGTTACAACCGGAATGCCTACAACCATTTGTGGACTACAGTATCTTTTTAAAGGCTGTGTGTGAATGCTCCTTAAAACTCAGTGGATCTTCAGCACCAGTAGCTGGACTGACTGGTGTCCTTTATCACCAAATAGCACCAACATCCACTAGAGGGCATAGTGAAATCAGCTATTCATATATCCCATCTTATATCCCTCCTAAAAATGAAGTTTAAGAGAAAAGCTTATTTATCTTTGTGGCAGTCAGTGTGATATATTAAATGTGAATTTGCTCATTATTTTTATTATGATAATAATAAATTATTTCTAATTTACTTGTATGTTATTATTTTATTAATATATGATACGGTTTATTAAATGGTCTTAAATACAGAGAAATACATGGGCAATAGCAGTAATTTTATAGCGATGACTCACAGTCTCTGAAAAGTGTCCAGTCTCATAAATATCATATAATGTATCGTGTTCAACCATCGAGTCCTGTCTAAACAACCGGGTTGCACAGCACTACTTCGCATATAGCTTCTGGCATGTTTGGATTTTACTTTTTTTTTTTTTTCCTTTAAAACCACACGCTCTGACAAGTCAGTGAAATGAATCACTTTGTCATGGCGTAGGAATGTTTCTTTGACATGTACCTCTTTTGTGAAGAGCAAGTCTTTACAATAAACTACAAACTCCATGTCGAATTGATCCTTCCACTGATTATTTCTTTAACCAGTAAGATGAGCTAAATGTTATTTCACACAGTGATCAACACTGCTTGAGTAGGAAGTTCCACTGCTCACTTCCATCGAAGTCCAGATGGAAATCCACTCCAAAGGCGGGGGATGAGCTGCATATCTGCGTCCACAATTCATCACACTGTAGCATTGCCTGATTAATGCACTCTACATGTACAGTGACACTGAAATGAATTTTTGTACAGACGATCTAAAAGCATAAAACCGTAATTGTTTAACATTTTAATCCATACATCCATGGAGTCCCATACTAATGGTACAAATCTACAGTATCCAGGTGAGATTATCCACTGAATCTCTGGGTGTTTACAGTTTTTAAACCTGATTTTAAAGTGCAATCTTTAGGGTTTCTATCAAGATGAATCAGCTCTTGCATCACATCAGGTAGCAGGAGTGCACATTCGGCTTAAAAGAGAGAGAGAGAGTAGGTTCTTATGTATACAGTATTTTTTATCCTGCAGTCGTTCAAAAGGGTGTGGACACCATGATCATAAAACGCAGCCAAGCATGATATTCAATATAACTTGATATAAGATGGCAATATATCATTGTTTAAATGTTTTTAATCAAGGGGCATTGTTTAAATATTTGTTTCTTGGGAAAACAAAAGGCCTTGCTGACCGTTATTGAAACAATTACATATCAATTCAATGCTATTTGTATATCGCTTTTAACAATGGACATTGTCTCAAAGGCGCTTTACAGAAATATAGAAAATCCTGAATAAAAATGACGAAGTTTAAAATTTATATTTAGCCCTAATGAGCAAGCAAGAGGCAACGTTGGCAAGGAAAAACTTTGAGGAAGAATCCTTCAGAGGAACCAGATTTAAAAAGGGAACCCATCCTCATCTAGGTGAGACCGAAGAGTGATTTGATAATGTCCTTTTTACAACTGTCAACGTGAAGCATCACATTGTCCGACATTTAAGCCTTAAGGTAAGCAAGTGAGTTAGTTCTGTAGAAAGGTGTGCACCAGAGCCGCATTTCCAATTTGTTGTCAGGTCAATACAGACCCTTTTAATTAGAGGCAGCATTATGATACATAATATTATGGGTGCTTTTGTGTAATAGTAATATGTAAATGCTGCATCCGGTATGGACCTTTGCTGCTGTAAGAATGTGAAATACAATATTCCTGAGAATTAGTGCTTATGTAATAAGACTAAGTATAGATGTGCTTGTTGTAGTGCTTTGAGGAGCTTCTCTCATACACACAGACACACACCCACCATCATTTCAGCCTATCAGCAGGTCCTATTCAGGGGGTCAGTACTAACTGTGTTTATTTTTCTCATGTCCTATTTCTTCTGTCTAACCAGTCAGTGAACATAATTCAAACCAACCCCTCTCTCTCTCTCTCTCTGCATATATTGATCCAGAAATGGACTTTCCTCACATATCTCTGCTTATAAAAACAGATCATGCTATAGAAATAAAAAATTAGCTCCTAGTTCTTAAACTTATTATTCGGTAATTTATCATAAAGTGCATTATTCAGTAACTCCAGTGCAACTAACAGGAATGGGGTATCACTACAAGTGTTCCACATACATGAGGTTACAGATGCATTTGATCGGTATGCCATCCCTTCCCCTCTATTTAATTCAGGGTTTTTTCTTTTGTTCAAGATAGTGACCCATAAATATACTTCCAATATGTAACGTCCAGGACAAAACATATGTTAACGGATCCCCAGTTCTCACCACAAATTCCATGACTGTCGCTCCATATTGGCAAGGCCACAAAAAAAGCAAAATACATGAAGCATGATGATTCTCTTATCAGTGATTAAATACTCTGAAACTAGTGCACCACCACAAGGCCACAGTTGACGTGTCTCTTCTTTTGCGTACACATATGCTGTTGAGTGCAAAAGTCCGCTTACTCTTGAAGCATAATTAATAAGATAAATAAATGTAGGTAGATTTATGGCATCTGGTAAAAGCTCTTTATTTCATTTTTATACAACTGAGCAGCTGACGGTTAAGGGCTTTGCATATAAGGCCCAGCTAATTGGTAGCCCAAAGTTTTAACAATGGACATTGTCACAATCCAGCTTTACAGAAATATATAAATTCCAGATACAAATTTTTAACTGATAATCCATCCCTAATGACCAGGCCAGAGGCAATGGAAAAACTGCTTGCAGCGAAGAAGAAGAAACCTTGATAGGAACCAGACTCGAAAGGAAAGATCATAAAATCATTTCTCAAATTGTGCAAACAGGAACCTATGAGCAATGTATGAATATTAGCATCAGTTTAATTTCTTTTAACTCGAAGTCTATCCATCAAAGTAAAGCATTTAAGCTTTCTCATTTGTACCGACCTGTTAATTGTTCCTAGACACATGACATGGTTATGATCTGTCCCTTCCAGCTAAAAAAAAAAACCCTACACTTTCCAAAAATGAGTGCAGATTTAACCTCTTTATAAGTTACTGACACGCAGTCAGCTTTTCATGCAAGTACAAAAGATCTCATGAGTGCCTGGCAAATATTTCATTAAAGCTCTGTGTTGTCTTGGTCTTATACTGTAGTTAGTTAATGGCATAGTGGTAAAGCCGACACACACCAAACAAAGCAACGATGCATGCTGGTGTCTTTATGTATTTGCACAAGAAACACAAGTTGCATTAACGCTCATCCGCGTCCCTAAATCCCATCTGCATTTAAGTCATTTTACATAATGCCTCAAAACAAAGCCAACTGAAATTGAGCTTTTATTCCCACACATAGGATTTGCATACCAGCGCTGGGGCAGGTTCCTCATGCCCACACACACACACACACACACACACACACACACACCTTTGAGGATAGCCTGTGAGAATTCCTTGCAAGCTATATGCACAATTTAAAAATTTCCAAGATCACTAAGTTGATTTGTTTGCAAAAGCCAAGAAGTCAATACGATTTGTGTGTTGAAATACTTACACAGTGAGTCATTGAGAGCAGTGTGTTTGAAACGTGTACCGGCACATAACTGCAAGGCTGAAGGGAAAACAAACATGCGTCATTGTTGTCACAACATTGAGGCCAATATCGAGGTGGCAGACAAAACTTGTTTTTGTAGGCAATAAAAGCACCTCTGCTTGGGTGGAGAGCCAAACTATTATGTACTTCTTTTTGTGAATGATTTCATAAGTATCGTCAGGTGAGGCAAGAAAAGCCTGAGCATCGCAGCGCACACACAGCTGGCACAGGCGAACCCGCGGCCGATGACCTCGGAGGCGGTGTAAAGAGAAAAACGTGTGTGTCAGTTTGTTCTTATCACAGTAGAAGACAGGATTACGGGTGGTCAGGTGTTCATACAGCTGATTTGACCGAATATTCTCTCTACTGTGAGCATAGTTGGATATGAAATGTCATTTACACATGATGTATAAATACCCTATAAATATACTGTATACAAATAGCTAATGAAATTTCTCACATCCATTAAGATGCAAATAATTTTTTTTTTGTTTTTTTTACTTTAAATCTGGCAGATTATGAATGCCCCAGGAGACAGTAATACACCTTCCCACTTAGCAAAATAGCACATTGAAGCCCTCAGAAACCTTTCTATTACTGCTTACTCTCAGTTTTCACTTACATTCCTGTTTCCGTATATATTTCTTTTGTCAAGTATTCCTTAATTAATATGAGTTATGTTCAGATCAGGGGTCATTTTGCATAGTACTGCACAAGCAGACTAAAGAATAGCTTTTTCCCTATGGGTGTTTCCACACTGAACAGCTGAACACACTGCACTGTTTACATTTACTTACTTTTTACTCCACTGTTTATCTTCTTCGCATTTTTGCGTACAATCTTGCAGAAATCTTTGCTCATAATCGTCCAATTTATAATCTTCCAGAATTCCGGTCTGGATTTAGAAAATGGATGTAATGGATTTTCAAAGCCTCTGATTGGTCATTTGTGATAATTAGCAGTTTACCTTTGATAACAAGGGAAAATCTGAGCAATGGCACCAAATATAAAATTATTCTGGACCTCTACAAGCCCAGTCCCTAGGGGTTCCAGTCAACAGGTACCACAGTCATCTATACAAATAATTGTACACAAATATTAATTACACTACCAGTCAAAAGTCTGGACACACCTTCTAATTCCATGGTCTTTCCTGATGTTTATTTCTTTCTACATTGTAAAACAATGCTGAAGGCGGCCGAAATACTATACAATAATACAATAAAAAATACAATAACCTCGTTTGAACAGTTGATATTGAGATATGTCTGCTACTGATGCTCTGTAAAGCCTTCATAACGGCTCTAATCTGAGGTGCTGTTAATTGGTGATTTCTGAGGCTGGTGACTCTAAATGAACTTCTCCTCTGCAGCAGAGGTAAGTTTTGGTCTTGCTTTCCTGGGATGGCCTTCATGTGAGCCAGTTTCATCATGGTGCTTGATGGGTTTTGCAAATGCACTTGACAATACTGTTCTTGCAAGAACTATTCCAGAAGACCTGACCTTCGTGTCTTAAAATAACAACTGACTGTTTTTTGTTGTCATTACATATGGATCACTTAAGTCCATGTGTGTTATTTCATAGTTTTGAAATCTCCAGTATTGTTCTAGAATGTAGAAAATAAATCCCTAAACAAAAAACATTCAATTAAAAGGTGTGTCCAAACTTTTGACTGGTAGTGTATATCAGGAACACACAGACATTGCATTGTTCAGGAAACAGGCACAACTGAGCTCCAAGCGATGAACTTTATTCTAAAAGGTTCAACTGACTCTCAAAAGGCAGCAACAAAGGAGCTGGTGAAGGAGGAATACTGAGACCCACCATTAAGAGAGTCCTACATCACCATGGCCTGAAAGACTGTTGTGCAAGAAAGAAGCCCCTATTCTATAAAGGCAAAGTTTGTAGGTGAGTACAAGTGCCACAAGGCCAAACATTGACCTGGTGTTGGAGCATCATGTTGTGAGGATGTTCTAGTGAAAGAAAATAAGGTAGGAGGTTTATATAGAAAAGCTGAAACATTACCTCAAGACAGACATCAGCCAGAAAGTTAAAAATTATTTGCAAATGGGTCTTACTGCAGGACTGTAATATTTAGCATTCATTTAAGGCTGAATCATAATGGCTTAAATACAACAAAGTGAAATTACTGGTTTAGCCATCACAAAGCCCTGACCTGAATCTAACAGACAATTTATAGATTGTACTGAAAAAGCATGTCTAAGCATGCTATCCGATCTGTTCTAGCTTATCCGATCTTTTCTCTTGCTTATCTGAGCAAATATATATAAAATGAAAAGAATTGAGAGAAACTTTGAATTCTGTTTCATTCATGTTCAGATAATTAAAAGGCAATAGCACCAAATGCATGTAAAAACATGCATGTAAACCCGACTTTCTGAAAAACAAATATAATATATAAAAGCTGAAATAAATCTGTCTTTTAGCAATCATTGTGAAAACTCTACTGAAATAAAATATATACTCTAACTTATTTAACACAGGAAATATATGTGTTTAGCCTGGATGAATATAAATGTAAACAATGCAATATATCAGAACATATCAGCACATTTTTCAACTTTGTGTCTTTGTGTTGTCTTTGTTTCACTGTAAATAAACATACCTCCACTTACATCTGCCTCCTTCTGCAAATGACAGCTCCAGATTTACACATATAATGTCTTTTGACGTTGTACTTACACATACAGTATGAACTTAAAGAATGTATTTATAAGCACTGATAGGGGAAAAACAAAATATAATGTATAATGCTTATTTCCTTCACTGTAAATTGATTAGACTGGCACGGCAGATAGCATTGTCGCCTCACAGCTCCAGGATAGATGGACTGGCTAAGATAAACAACCCCTTGGGGTGAGTAATGGTGCATGACTACGTGTATAGTGTTATACAATGTGTGTGATGGTGTACATTGTTCCCTAAATAGGCTCCAGGTCCACTATTACTCTCTCCAGGATAAACCTTTTACGTAGATGTAGAATAAATTAATGAATGAATTAATGTTTCTTTTACTTCAAGTCATGATTTTTAGGTAGTAGGTGACTTTACAACATTTTATCATCCCTGTTGAGCAGTTATCCCTGATAGGGACTCGATGGGAAATGATATTTGTCCTTCAATTCTCAAGCATCTTACATCTAGGAAAGAGCAATGTGTGGGTTGAAGACATCCACAGAAATACTGTAGAAAGATAATTACATCTATTTTAATCTAAATTGTTAGTCATGTAAGACCGATTATCATTTTAGTATCCGCCTTGCTGTATTTACTCCTTCTGCATCTTTAGAAATACCACATTTCAGAAACCATCTGCATTAGTGAGTAACTGATCACAAAGTTTTGAACTTTCTCGCTAGAAGTATTTTAGGGTCACCCAGGGATTCATTGTTTCCTTCATTCATTCGTTCATTCATTCTCATTTGTTATTCTGTGCTACAGTCATTAAAAGAGATTCAGAGGAGTGCAGGAAGCATGTGATCTCTGTTAGTCATGCAGAAACATGTCCTACATTCAGTTACTATAGGGAAAAAAATCTGGATGTATTTTCATCTGAATTTTGTTGCAGTATGCTTTCGGCTCCACCTCAGTCTTTTGTCGCAGTCCTTTCCCTGCTGACTCTGTGTTGTATTTGGTAGGATTAACTGTTCCTGATAGAAGACACACAATAGAACCAGTTAAAGGCGTAATGGACGAGAGCCTGTTATTAATGTTAGACACAGTTCAATTAAAAGACTGAACTGTGTCGGGTGTTGCACAGGAATAGGAATGAGGCAAGACAATAACATAAGTGTTGTAGAGCAATGTTTGACTTAATGAGGGTGACAACGATGTTTGACTTCAATAATTGTGGTACAGTTTTTCACGGCCATATGAAACTGTGTGATTGTACTAGTTGCTGCACTTGCTTGCAGTTTTATGTAGCTTTATGTCTTGTATGTAGCACCAAGGTCCTGAAGGAACGTTGTTTCATTTCACCATGTACTGCAATAGCTATATAAGGTTGAAAGGACAATAAAAACTTCTAAACCTGTGACATGAAATGGCTTGTGGGTGATGTAGTCCAGTTCTATATGACACTGCCATGACAGAATACCCCCACCTTACACCCCTGCCTACCCACACCAAATGAAGCAGAGAGACATCCTCGGTTGAGCTAGGAAGTGGAGTGATGTACAAATGGGTGCAAGGAAGCAGACCAACATCCTCAGCGGAACAGGAAGGAGAAGCAATGTTATGATGTTTGAAGAGGAACAAGGAGATGGAGTGACGCCCATCGAGGGCGTGATCTTTAATGACATCCTCTGCAATGCAGAGGGGTAAAGAAATGTCCTTAGCCAAGCAACAAGGCTGCACAAACTTCCTCATTGGGGCAGAGAGGGTGGGATTTGGCCTCACCTTGATCAGGAGCTCCTTTCTCAAAAATTTCCAGGTGGCACATTGCTTCAAGCCATTCCAATCTCCAATCTCCCTTCCTCTGTTGTTCATACATGAGGCAGATCTTCTCCAAGACAGCATGCTGTGATTCTAAGAACCAGGCTGCCTTCATGGGTCAGTTGTTTTATCTGTCACGTATTTGTAGAAGCAGGGGATGCAAGTGCAGGTTTGTTTATTGACAGTAAAACAAAGACTATGACACAGGAACGTGGCTAAACAATAACATGAGCATGTAACACATAAGGGTGACAATGACTAAAGAACAGCAAGGTGTGTTATACTACGCATGACTTAAAAACTTGTGTAAATTGGATAAGAGTGTGATACAGGTGCTTGTGGCTATGTGACATGGCGCATGCATTGACATTGTGATGAGAAATGGCTCGTTGGTGATGATCAGGGCAACCATGACAGAAGTGGATGTATGCACTGAAAGTATCGGAACTGTGTCTGAATACAAATTTACACTTTTACTTCATATCAATAGAATGACAATAATATGGCTTACATGACATAAATCCTTCTGTTTTCTGTACTGATTATCCTACGCAGGGCCGCAGGGAACCTTGAGGGATTTTAACCCCTCGCAGGTCATAATCACATACACACCACAGACAATTTAGAGATGCCAGTTAGCCTACCATGTCTGTGGACTGAAGGAGGAAACCACAGAAGCACAAGAAAAACAAACAAACTCCGCACACACAGGGTGGAGGTAGGAATGAAACCCAGATTCCCAACCCAGTTCACACAGTTCCCCTCATGGCAACTGTGCGAACCAGTAAGCCACCACAGGTGTGGCTCAGAAGGTTTTTGTTAATTTTACATAACAGCAGCTCTGACAATCATGTTTTTATAGTAATCTAGGTGTGCAAAGCATGTAGTGCTCAGTGGTTAGGATGCTTATTGCTCAGGAGGTTGTGTGTTACTTAACCCCCAACTGCTAAATAAGTAAATAAATAAGATGTACTGTAAGTTGCTCTAGATAAGGGCATCGGCCAAATGTAATGCAAAATGACTTAAAGCTGTAATTGCTTCTGAAGGTGCTTCTACAGCATAAATATCTGGATTGTAACAAAAGAATTCAGCTTTTTATTTTTAAGAAAAATTAAATTTGCACTATTCCCTGGTCACAGAGTTAACTAAAGAGTTAACTGTCAGTGCTGGTCCAAAGCCCGGATATAATGGGAGGGTTGTGTCAGGAAGGGCATCCAACATAAAACCAGTGCCAAATTAAAATATCTATCTATCTATCTATCTATCTATCTATCTATCTATCTATCTATCTATCTATCTATCTATCTATCTATCTATCTATCTATCTATCTATCTAACAACAATTAAATTCAATTTGCAAAGATTTCTAAAAACCTGTTTATGTGTGTTGATTGCTGACAAACCACTCATTTCAGTCTTCATCATTAATTCTACAACACAATACAGTGAACATAGCTGAAGGGCTCTGACTACTTCCTGAACACAATGTACATGTTCTGTAGTATCTAGTTGTCAGGTGTCTCCTTGGATGAGTGATCTTCCCCTTAAAGAAAGAGTTTCCCAGGATAGCGTTACAAAGGAAAGTCTTTAGTGAAACATTACCCACCTATGGCTTCGTAGCAAGGAACAAAGGCAAGCCTATTACAGTCCCATATCCCTGACAGCATGTTACACACAATTTTCAAGGATAGAATAACAACGATTAGGTTAAAATCACTCAAGTATTAGTATTAGTTTTAGTATTAGACCTACAGTCTGTCTGTCATTTGGTCTTATTCCAGATAAACCCCCATAATGTTAGATCAGGATAAGGGAAATGTAGTAGTGCACCATGAAAGATTAAAGACTAACCAACCATTCACTATTCAGTAATGTCACTGTATTTGTGACTTGCTGATATCCCAAAGATATTGCTAGGTAGTTTGTTTGATCAGACCAAAGATTACTGATTCACTGCTATTATTCACTTGTATTATTAACGAGTATGCAGCACTCTCTGCAGTTGGATCGCAGTAAACCCGAGTTGCCCTGCAGCAATGTTAAAATATTTGTCGAACCAGTTAAACTGGCTTTTTTTTTTGTCTCACATGCTTGCAAATATTTTGATACGTATCTTTCTATCTACAATTTACAAATTAAATGGTAATACTTTAATTGAGTCCTAACCATGTCTCATGATGACAATTTGTCTACTGATATAACGGTGTCGTGTTACTGTTATAGGTATGTTGTCATGAATTTTGTGATACACTTTATAACCAAAATGCATTTATTTATTTATTTATTTATTTTTATGGACCATCACACCCATATGTGGGCCTATCCTAAAACATTGCCACAAAGTATAGGAAGCATTAAATTGTATAGAATGTCCTTTCATTTGAACTAAGAGGCCCAGAAATGTTCCAGCGTGACAATGCCCTTGTGCATAAAGCTAGGTTAGACTGGAAGAACTCCAGTAGCCTGCACCTAGACCTGACCTTAACCCCACTGAATACTTTCTAAACATGTAAAGAATAGGCCTCTATGCCTGACATCAGTTCATGACCTCACTAATGCTCTTGTGGCTGAATGGAAAAATCCCCCAAACCACGCTTCAGAATCCAGTAGGAAGCCTTCCCAGAAGAATGGAGGTTATTACAACACCAAAGAAGATCTAAATCTTCAAACTGAAGCTTTTAGCCATATCTGTTTCAATCAAAAGCATATTCTCATGCATGTATGCTATGAATAGAACAGTTTAAGTTAGTAGACCGGGCAGACAAGAGTTTTTTAAGTGCTTGGTAAACTAGAAGGTCTTACGTCTTTTGGTCATTTATAGACAGCCTATGACTAAACTGTTCCTGTAACAAGTGGGCACCAGTACACTGAAGAGACTTGATGCATGTCTTCTTTGTATTATGTAGGACAATGGGTCCTTGTTTATACAAGTCGAGCCATCGACCGTGGTTATATCCATAACAAATGTAGCATCCATAATAAAACATGTTATTGATATAACTGCATTTCTTCTAATTTTATAGAAGAAGGCAAAGAGTGTGCTTATATCAATAACGTGTTATATTTATAACAACACTTGTTATAGATACTGTATAATCATCTTCCTTTTTTTCTGTGAGGCAAAAGATGCTTTTATACATAAGAAGAAAATATGGTTATATACATAAGTGTTATATCTATATGTTTTATTCATAACAAAATAAAAACAAGATCTACTTCATAAGAAGTGTCACTTTCTCGAAAGTTAATGAATGTAATAGTAATTCCAGTGGAATGTCAACAGAAAAAAAAAACACATTTATGGCCATTTGTTGCTAAATAGTTTGTTTACATTTGGCAATAATTAGCCCGTAACATGAGCTGTCATGACATCAAACATGACAATTACAGGTAATTGCAACAACACACATTTCACTGAATATAAATTGTCATGGCACGTGATATTTTGTATAACATGGTACTGTGACTTTTGTGACCCACATAGAGTGTAACCGTAACCCTAACCCATAGTGTTAGCAAACATGGAGACGAAAATAGAATCTAAAACATCTCTATTGCAAACTTAATCTCCTTGCATTAGGCCAGTTTTGATTCAATAAAGAATAAACAGCTGATGAACAGCTTCTCAGAATAACTGTACGTATCATCTACTGTGAATGGCTGCTTATTGTTTCGAAGAAATGTGATAGAACAGTATAATGTGGTAATTGTGGGGCCTGGAACCAGAGCTCTGTCCTTTCTGCTTTTCTTTCAATACCCAGCCATGGTGACCCACCGGTAATTACCCTCACTGAGGCAGAGGACCCAGGGGGATTCACATCCTGCAAGAAGAAACAGAGAAGCATGGAGGGTAAAGGGGTTCACAGCACATCTCTCATCAGCTTGCTGGCTTCCTCTCTGGGCTGACACCCTCTCTCTCATTCATCTGTCTCTCAAATACAACTTCTTTACTTAATCCTTTTAATCCTGCTTTTTTGTTAATCCTGCTTTTTTGTTCTTTGTTAATTTTACTCCTAGAACAAATATATGGCAGTCTCTACCCTGTCTGCTTTTCCTTTAAAGGGTAGTCATGGTAGTAGATGTATTCCAAAAAGTTAGTGAAAACGTATTTGTATTTAAGTAACTACACAGTCAACAAGTGTACCAAGTGATAATTTAAGCATGTTTTGCCAACAGAATTGATTAAAATTTTTAGAAGTTATTATTATTATATTTTATAAACATTGTTCATTATAAATACCTATTTACAATCAGCTACATTCACATTTGTTATCCCACTGGCCACAACTGTGAGCTTATCACATCTCTGTTGTAACTGTTGTTAGGACACAGTGACATAAACATGGCAATATAATCATATATTGCGGTATTATCTGCATTGCTACATGTTTTACTTAGCTTTTTATGGCACTCTGATGCAGCCATCGTCACGTAAAGTCTCTGATCATGTCACACCAAGATGACATACAATTTAATATATAGTTTGCCTTTCAGTAAATAAAAAAAAAGCTTTTAGAGGTTCACAAACTCAAAACAAAGCCTCCGATTCCCATTTTTTGCGGAACCCGATGTGGTTCTTGGATGTTGTAGATTGTTTGCCTCAAGGTTAGGCATGTTGTTGGATCAGAGATGCTTTTATGCTCAGCATGGTCTGTAAAGAGTGTTTATTTGAGTTACTATAGCCTTCCTGTAAACCTGAACCAGTCTGGCCATTCTCATCTGACCTTTCTTATTAACAAGGCGTTTCAGCCCACAGTTACCACTCATTGTATGTTTTTTTGTTGTTGTTTTTGCTGTATTTCCACATCATTCTGTATAAACTCTAGATATTATTGTGTGGAAAAATCCCAGATCTTTCTGAAATACTCAAACCAGCGTATCTGGACCCAACAACCATACCACAGTTACAACATTTTTTTTCTCATTCTGTTGTTTGATGGAAACATTATTTAAGGTTCCTGACCGGCATCTGAATGATTTTTGTTTTTTTAAAACTGTAGACACATGATGAATGGATGATTGCATGAATATGCAGATGTAGAGGTGTTCCCGATAAAGTACAGTCATGAATGTATGCTATATACATAGCATTATGAGCACTGAGAGGTGAAGTGAATAACACTGATGATCTCCTCATCATGGCACCTGTTAGTGGGTGGGATATATTAGGCAGCAAGTGAACATTTTGACCTCAAAGTTGATGTGTTAGAAGCAGGAAAAATGGGCAAGCATAAGGATTTGAGCGAGTTTGACAAGGGCCAAATTGTGATGGCTAGACGACTGGATCAGAGCATCTCCAAAACTGCAGCTCTTGTGGGGTTTTCCCGGTCTGCAGTGGTCAGTATCTATCAAAAGTGGTCCAAGGAAGGAACAGTGGTGAACCGACGACAGGGTCATAGGCGGCCAAGGCTCATTGATGGACTTGGGGAGCGAAGGCTGGGCCGTGTGATCCGATCCAACAGACGAGCTACTGTTGCTCAGATTGCTGAAGAAATTAATGCTGGTTCTGATAGAAAGGTGTCAGAATACACAAAAGGGGGACCAACACAATATCAGGCAGGTGGTCATAATTTTATGCCTGTTCAGTGTAAAATACTACCTAGTTTTAAGTGTGTGCTTTTGGAATCTAATCCCCTGTATGAAACCAATAAACAAAAGAAGTATAATTTGTAAATTGGCTCATAACTTCACTGGCCCATTCCTAAATATCTTTGGGACCTAACAGGTACTGGAGTAATGCTTTATACGCCCATGTACCTTTACCTACATTGTCTAAAAATGTACTGCATAGGCACTCTATTGTTCTCGGAAATTACAACCAATGCAAATAATCACTCAAAGGTGCATCAGTGCTTATTACTGTCCAATTATCAGATTAAATGTAGTCCTCTAAAATTACTGAAAGGTACAAAAGACTCACCCGTTAATAGTGCAGGTACAATTTCAAGGCTTTGCTTCTTAACAGTTAAATGCATTAAATGGGTGTTTCTCAACCATTCTCAGGTTGTCGGATTGTATCTAACACAAATGCATTCTAAAAAATAGTGTGAACCTATCAAACCTATCTAGCACAATCTGCAATACACAAGTAACAAACTCAATAAGAAAATGCTTCACACTGGAAAAATACAGCATTGTTTTAAATGCTTTTTATTTTGCAATTTTGGTTGCAAAAAAAAAGGACAATGATCTTGTATGAAAATAGTGAGAAAGTTCATTTCTGTGCTAAATTGGGTGCATGCCGTTCATTTAAAAGCTGAGCTATTTTACTCTGTTAGTGATGTCACCTTTATATTTAGACTCTGTCTGAAATGTTTCCTGTGAAACAGCTGGCATTTTAGGTGTTGGATTTGTGAGGTGCCAAACGCCCAAGCATACAAAAATCTGCCTCTCCTGGAAAAAAAAAAAGAGAAAATGCTCAGAAGCGGGTTAATGGAAACCAGCGATGTGCCGTTTAGGAATATTCATTTCTTACTAGTTTGAGAATACAGAAACGAAGGCAAATATGTTATCAAAGTCTTCTACTTTGAAAATAAAGCATTCATAAACCTCATCCTCACATTCATGTTGTTCTAAAGATTAATACATACTATAAATATGAACGGAGACTTGGCTTTAATAAAAAATAAAAAAACATGAGCATAGCCTTCTAGTTATGGGAGGAATCCAGACGGTACAGAGCATGCCGACCTTATTAGCTTCAGGTATGCAGATTAGTAAGGTAAAGTCTTAAAGCCTGCCATTATTTGTTGGTCAAATAAAACTGTAATTATACTGTCAGTGCCTGGGTACTTTTGCCTTGAGCACAGCACAGTTCAACATGTCCTTCTTTTTATTTCTTTATTCTATTTTATTTTATGTGATCTAACTTTTTCCTGTTTACAATCATTGGAAAAAGTTCAAGATATGGTTTCAAAGATATTCTTCACTCACATGTAATTCCAATGATTTATTAGCAATAGAATTCATTTAGCAGGCAGTTACTGAGGTTAGAACTAATTCTTGTTAGACGTTATAAAAGTATTTTCTGTTTGATCTGAGAACTCTGTGGGCAAGTCAGTTTGCAGAATGATTAGTAATGACAACATAAACAACTTGTCAACATACTGTGAAAGAAATTGCTGAAGGGCCTAGTACAAAAAGTCCTATATTGGACTCTCTTTTGCACATTGTTCACAGAAACTGGCAAAAATAACCACTTATTAACATAGCACTGAGTTACAACCAACTCTGTGGTGCAAAAGTGACACTGTAGTTACGTTTGAATTGCAATGAACTTTACGGATCTCACACAAAAGTGTCTCACATTCAGGTTGTCCCATGTCTTGTGCCCCAGGATAGACTCCAGGTCCTCTGTGACCCTCTGTGGGATAGGTGATACAGAAGTTGTTGGATGGATGGACATTAAACTTCCTACTATCACAAGAAAGTCAGACTAATATACTTCTACGGAAGCATACAGCATGTCTAAGAGTACAAATTTAGATATTTCATCCATTCTGGACTGGTTTCTTTGCCAACTTGTGGTACTTGCCATGGCCACATGTAGGAGTACTACAGTGCAAAAAAAGGCATGCATAAAATGCAAGCTAGATGCTTTTTCTATCTAGAGGCAAAAAAAGCCCCTCCCTGTGCTTAGGTCAACTACCCACTTAGCCACAACTACCTACGTTTCTGTGGTCATAGCTAAGTGTCTAGTTGACATAAACACATTTCAAATTCTGATTTGTACTGTACATGGTGTTACGAGACACCTAATATAGTCCTGCCAAAGTCAAACCAACTTAAAGAAAATGACATGGAAAAATACAGGTAAGGCCAACATTCTTTGCAGTTGATGGTAAATTTACCACAAATGCTACAGATACTAAGAAGCTGACATGGGGTCAAAGTAGTGGTCAATATTAACTTTTGTGTCACAATTTTCTTCGTGTTGTAGTCATACAGTTCATACAGTTCGGGTGTCATGAGAAAGCAGTGCTAACCTGCTAAAAATACTAGCAAGCTAGTTTGTTTTTGTGTGACAATTGCCATTAACAATATTTTTTTTTTTAAAAAAGAAGTCCTAAATGCTACTGGCTGTTCATTGTATTCCCACATATTGTGCCCTTTTCTGTTTTGCCAGACAAATTTTACCTGCTGTTTCACACTCAAATTCCTCCATAATGGTGGAAAGTGTTTACAGTACAATGGTATTCCCTCAGGATGATGAATGTAAAATTTATTTAAATGTATTGAGTCTAATAAAAATAGAATCAGGTGTTGCTCCTGCTTGATTGGAATGAAAACCTGCCTTTCGCTCCAGAATGTTTGTACTAGGATTGGCCACTTGTCAGTCATACCCCTTCATTCCTTTATAAATCATTATGAGAAGCTGGATATTTAGAAAGGTGCAACTTCAACACAGCTGAATGCTCAAGTGTGCTTGAAAGTGAAGCCATGACTAAGAGTTTTGGGACACACCTCCAAATCATTGAATTATGGTTGGGCTTGGCCCCTTAGTTCCAGTGAAAGGAACTCTTAATGCTTCAGCATACCAAGACATTTTGGACAATTTCTTGCTTCCAACTTTGTGGGGACAGTTTGGGGATGACCCCTTCCTGTTCCAATATGACTGCGCACCAGTGCACAAATCAAGGTCCATAAAGACATGGGAGAGTGGGTTTGGTGTGGAAGAACTTAGGATGAATTAGAAACCGTGAGCCAGGCCAAAACTGTGACGTCTGCCTTTACATACACATGAATTTATTATGGAGTTGGCCCGCCCTTTGCAGCTATAACAGCTTCAACTCTTCTGGGAAGACTTTCCAAAAGGTTTAGGAGTGTGTTTATGGGAATTTCTGACCATTCCTCTAGAAGCATATTTGTGAGGTCAGGCACTGACCACTGTTGGACGAGAAGGCCTGGCTCACAGTCTCCGCTCTAATTCATCCCAAAGGTGTTCTATTAGGTTGAGGTCAGGTCTCTGTGCAGGTCAGTCAAGTTTCTCCACACCAAACTCGCTCATCCATGTCTTTATGGATCTTGGTGTGCAGTCATGTTGGAACAAAAAGGGGCCATCCCCAAACTGGTCCCACAAAGTTGGGAGCATGAAATTGTCTAAAATTAATTTCTCTGTATGCTGAAGCATTAAGAGTTCCTTTCACTGGAACTAAGTGACCAAGCCCAGCACCTGAATTCAATGATTTGTAGGGGTGTCCCAAAACTTTTGGCAATATAGTGTGGTTGAACCACCATCAGATGTGAGGCAGAAAAACTGAGAGGAAAAAATGTAAATCTTACTCAACTATGCTCATTTAACTGTTAGAGATCTATCTTTGACAAAATTTCCCTAATGCACCTTTAACGCTTGAATTAACACTAACTGGATTTTCTGCTGACAATGAATGAGAAATGGTATGATCTGTTGTAGGGGTGTACAGAATACACCATCATCTTTATGACAGCTGGGGAAATATATATGACATATATTTAAATACACATTGTAACACATGTTAAATATGTTTGCGTAATTTCTATTTTTAAGTCTCAAACTTTTACTTTTTTTCAGAAGGTTAATGTTAATTTTTAAGGCGCCCCCCCCATATCAATACCACTATCACCACACCCTGCCTCCAAAATTCACACCCTGCTCTAATAGCATTACATATCTTCAGAAATGATCCTCTCTCGCTCGTGAAAGAGTTTCCCTAAACTCAGCGGTTTCTTTCATGCTTCGTGGTGTCGTGTTATGGGTTAAAGTTGTGCTGTCAGGCTTTCGCTAATCAAGTTTGTGCTTTATTGTGTACCTCTGAGCCACCGTAGCAGACCGCGCCCCCTTTCCCTCCTGCTACGGTCAGGCGCTTTAATCAAGCGGTGCGAGTTTAGGTCCGCGCGCACATGGGCACAGACATGGACATTGATGGGTGCTCGTGCACACACACACTCACACACTTCTACACACTTCTCTAACAAGCGCGAGCACGAAAGGTGCACATGTGAACTGGAAAGTACAGATTTCATTTTTTTTCCCCCCGAAAGAAAGAAAGAAGCGTGCGAGTTTGGAGCAGAGTTACACAGCTGGGGAGTGATCGGGCATGCTCTTATAAACCCTACACCCTCTTTAGGGCTTAAGGATGGTTGATAAAGGGCCCTTACTGACCTCGGCTGTCATCTTCTACCTGTCCATCGGGGCTGCAATCTTCCAAGTGCTCGAGGAGCCAAACTGGAATCTGGCAGTGGCTCAGTACACCGAACAGAAGGAAAGGATCTTGAAAGATTACCCGTGTCTCACTAAAGCAGATCTGGACAGGATCCTGGAGGTATGAGATTTTGAAGATCCTCCTTTTGTTTTGTTTTCCCCTTTGAATAAACAGCTGAAGATCTTAAGTGTTTTTATAGGCATTGTATGGAACAAGAACTGTGTCCCTCAGTGATCATAAACAATTTACAGATGGTGAAGTGTATATGAATAATAAGATGTCAATATCATTAGTTTACTGAAACAAAAGTGCCAGGAAATTAGTGTATTTAGGGTCTAAATATATATGCTGTTTTTTTATTTATATAATGAATATATATATATATATATATATATATATATATATATATATATATATATATATATATGTATATGTGTGTGTGTGTGTGTATGTATGTGTATGTATATGTATATGTATATATATATATATATATATGTATGTGTGTGTATATATATATATATATATATATATATATATATGTGTGTATATATGTGTGTATGTGTACATATATATATATATGTATATATGTGTGTGTATATATATATGTGTGTATATATATATATGTATATATATATATATATATATATATATATATGTATATCTGTCCATTTTACTTTATCCCATTTCCCTGTCCTCCTTTGTTTCAGTTTAATCAGGGTTCATGGAGTGTTTGTAAAATCCAAGTTATTTCCAGAAGTAGTTTTTATTTCTTATGTTTTGATATTTCTGATATTAGACACCTTTTTTGCATGATATGTTTATCCATTTGTTAAACTCTCTATCTTTTCATAAACTGCGGTGTTGCATCATGCTGTTCAGGGACTCCTCCACAAGCATGCATGTGCTGCCTAACTTAATATCCAAATATCCAGCAGCAAAACAGACAGGGACGTGCTTGTACCTGTTTACAACTCATTATCTCTTTTGATACGCTCAACGTTTTATTAACGACAATTCTTTGCACGGCAACAAAGTCTCGCAAGCCACCTCCACAATCGACAGTTTTCTCTTTGTGAGATTAAGCAAAATAGCTTGGGAACTCATGCCATCATAATCAAATTCAGCTCATCTATTTAGTCACTTATGGTTTATTGAATAGTTTTATTGTCTGGACTTGGCCTTCCCATCCTTGTGGTTTCTCGTCTGTCTACTGAGAGAGAGAGAGAGAGAGAAGGAAGGATCTGGTGGTACAAAATGTCACATGTTTAATTCTGTACACTTATGTTATTTCCGCAGATAGTGCAGCCAAAGTTTTTGCAAAAGTTTATCACTGTTTTGGATTCCTCAGATCAAAACACCTGATGTTGTGTCTGCTCGAGTGTGTCAAATTGACTTTATGAAAGTGCCTAAGATGTACTTTTACGATCAATTGGCTTGTTTAAATGGCTTAAAATGTCGAATTGGTGGTTAAATGGCATCCGTTTCACATGCAATAACACTTTTTGTTTGTATTTTTCTAGTGTTTTGGCTGTATCGTTTAACAGATAATCCGAGGCTAGTGGCATCAGTTGAGATGCTTTGTGCTCACCTAGAGGTCATTGTAGAACCTTGAAGCAAATGCTGTGGGTGGAGATAAACTGAGGAAATGTACAGATAACAAAATAAAGGTTCATTTCAGTACATTAGTAGGAAAAGTTGAATTCCTAGGAATCTGCTTGATCTAGGGACTGATTCACTGTATTTCAGAGAAATTTTTTGCTCCATCATACCATGTCATGTTTCCTGTATGTAATAATACACAAAGTGTATGTGAATGTGTGCGTGTGTGTGCAAGAGTAAGTACATTGAGTATTTTTATATCTCTGACAATGTCTCTCTTAGTCCTGAGTGTCAAAGGATGTAAAGATTTTTAGCAGGTGTATTTGGGGATACAACGAGACCGCAGGAGACATGTTCAGACCCCCTGATCTTACTGAGCCATTGAGTAGCCTCAAGCGTCTCCATAATTCATGACTCTTTACACCACGCCCCTTTTTTCCCTAAACTAACGTCCATTCAGCGAGAGGAGAAAAACATGTTAGATCCCCCCATCCCCCTCTTCACTTCTCTTTTGTCACGGTTCACAGACGGCAGATTGGCTTGGAAATGAAGGTTGGGTATGAGTAGGGGTGGCTTGGGGGTGTCCTGAGGGCTCCTTTGTGTGTCTGTTTAAGACAAGCACCACATGACAGCTGGGACGAAGCATATTAAATACACCGTGCTGTTATTAAAAAATGTCTCGACTGATTACTGTGTGGTGTAGATTTTTTCAAGTGCAGACTTAGTTACTCGCTAAAGGGCTTCCGGCTTTATGACTTATGAAATATATATTTTTAAAAATGTTTTCATTTATCATGTAGCATCAAACAAGCAATCGTATATCTTCAGGCTAAAGTCCAGTGTCATCTCTAACATATGCAACCTCATACATATAGGTGTGGGAAATGCAGGTGTTTGGTACGGCTTTATTTTCCATTAACACCTGCATTCTTTGGAAGTGGCAAATAATTAACCTGTTACCGCAGTAGCTGTACACTTCCTTCAGTCTTAACATTCTTGTAAATGTAACTTATTAGACTTGTCATAGGATTGCTGTTCCTTATGGCTGATTAACCCGAACACAGGAGCTCTGTTAAAGCTTTACAGGGTCATTACATGTGGAAGAATGGATGTACCAAGCCCTTGTAATGGCACTTTCTTCTCATGTTCTCTAAAGATCATGTTCTGCTCTGTGAACTTGAGGTTGCACTTTTCTCTGAAATAGAGGGGAAAAGGCATGCTTGGTATCAGTTCCTGTTTCTGTTCAAGATGTCTAGGGAAAAAAATGAGCAATGCAGAGATGCTCAAAACAGCTGTTAAATTTTACACTGCAGTGAGTTACAGAGGTCAGGACACACTGCCTAACTGTAGTTATAGATTATCGATCTATCTCACTTGGCTTATTCATGACACCAAAGCAAACTAGCCATGGATGACCATGTCCAAATTCCTCTGAAGATCATTAACTTTGCAAAGATATGATAGCGTTTATGACCAGCACTGAAACTGAAATGGTGCCAAAGACCTTTGCAACCATTTTCTCTTATTTCATAATTGGCCCAGATAAAGAGGTTCTGGAGCTATGCATCTCCATCTGCACTCAGGTTGTGCGTGCCAGAGACTTCTTGTGGGTTTTTTTTTTAATCTCGTCTCACACTTGTCGTTTGTAATGTTAGTCGTCCTCTTCTTTATTTGCCAGTGAAAACGTGGTAATTTGCATTTAATTTGAGACCGATTTGACACCTTGGTGACCCGGAAAGATCTTTCAGACCTTGTTTTAACATCACTTTCTCGGTACAGGTGCAAGTGGGATCAAATGTTTCGTGATCTGATCCTTTCCGAAGGTGGTCAGGGACTTTTCTTAAGCGAAGGGAGCTGATTAAAATGATGAACTAAGTACGAGTAAAAGCCGTGATCAACTTGAGTAAAAGTGGAAAAGTACCGAAAAAATGATTAAAGCAGGAACCCAAAAATGTAGTTAAGTAAAAGGTTTAGTAATTGAATAAATGAGTGGAATACTTCATCAGACTGAGCGAACATTAGTAGCAGAAAATCAAAAACCGTATCAAAAGAGCAATATTACTTTTTTTATGCCATTTGGGAGATGCTCTTATCCATAGCGACTTACATTTCTCATTTATACAACTGAGCAGTAGAGGGTTATGGGCTTTGATCAAGGGCCCAACAGTGGCAGCTTGGTGGTCCTGGGATTTAAACTAACATCTAACATCATTACTTTAACAACTTGAAATAAAATATCCACCATGAATGACTTGCAGATAAACGCCTAGAGGAAATGACTCAGGCCAAAACTGCTTACGTTTTTAATACATGCATACTGTTTCCCGAAACAGTTCTTTCACTGAGAAGTTTGTCTGTCTTTACTGTAAGCATGCATTGTAGCAGCACTTTAGTACTTTTCAGTCAGCTCTCACACAGCCTCATCTGTATAGTCTGCTCAAACAGATCAGTTTCCAAGGATCCGACTTTAATGCTAATACCTCGGTCAACACGGCATGTTTGCCATCTTGCTAACTCGTTGAGCCGAGTCTACGTCGGATTTGCCTTTAAGACATTGAGGCTTGCTGGAAAATGGTGAGGTGAGGAAAGATAGTTTGTGTGCTTTACTTTTTCAGAGCTAACAATGAAATCGGATGAATATCTTTTAGGTTCATTTTTGCTCGTTTTAAACAATGTTCACTGTGACATCAGGACAACACACAAGCGCTAACTTCTAGCAGGAATCAGGAAGGAACAGATTAGCAGCACACATTACAAAAAATGTAAATATATATATATATATATATATATATATATATATATATTTACATATATATATATATATATATATATATATATATATATATATATATATATGTGTGTATATATATATATATATATATATATATATATATATATATATATATATATATATATATATATATATATATATATATATATATAATATACACACTATACACTATATTGCCAAAAGTATTCGCTCACCTGCCTTGACTTGCATATGAACTTAAGTGACATCCCATTCCTAATCCATAGGGTTCAATATGACGTCGGTCCACCCTTTGCAGTTATAACAGCTTCAACTCTTCTGGGAAGGCTGTCCACAAGGTTTAGGAGTGTGTTTATGGGAATTTTTGACCATTCTTCCAGAAGCGCATTTGTGAGGTCACACACTGATGTAGGACGAGAAGGCCTGGCTCTCAGTCTCCGCTCTAATTCATCCCAAAGGTGTTCTATCGGATTGAGGTCAGGACTCTGTGCAGGCCAGTCAAGTTCATCCACACCAGACTCTGTCATCCATGTCTTTATGGACCTTGCTTTGTGCACTGGTGCACAGTCATGTTGGAAGAGGAAGGGGCCAGCTCCAAACTGTTCCCACAAAGTTGGGAGCATGGAATTGTCCAGAATGTTTTGGTATGCTGAAGCATTCAGAGTTCCTTTCACTGGAACTAAGGGGCCAAGCCCAGCTCCTGAAAAACAACCCCACACCATAATCCCCCTCCACCAAACTTGGCACAATGCAGTCAGACAAGTACAGTTCTCCTGGCAACTGCCAAACCCAGACTCGTCCATCAGATTGCCAGATGGAGAAGCGCGATTCGTCACTCCAGAGAACGCGTCTCCACTGCTCTAGAGTCCAGTGGCGGCGTGCTTTACACCACTGCATCTGACGCTTTGCATTGCACTTGGTGATGTATGGCTTGGATGCAGCTGCTCGGCCATGGAAACCCATTCCATGAAGCTCTCTGCGCACTGTTCTTGAGCTAATCTGAAGGCCACATGAAGTTTGGAGGTCTGTAGCGATTGACTCTGCAGAAAGTTGGCGACCTCTTCGCACTATGCGCCTCAGCATCCTCTGACCCCGCTCCGTCAGTTTACATGGCCTACCACTTCGTGGCTGAGTTGCTGTCGTTCCCAAACACTTCCACGTTCTTATAATACAGCTGACAGTTGACTGTGGAATATTTAGGAGCGAGGAAATTTCACGACTGGATTTGTTGCACAGGTGGCATCCTATCACAGTTCCACGCTGGAATTCACTGAGCTCCTGAGAGCGACCCATTCTTTCACAAATGTTTGTAAAAACAGTCTGCATGCCTAGGTGCTTGATTTTATACACCTGTGGCCATGGAAGTGATTGGAACACCTGATTCTGATTATTTGGATGGGTGAGCGAATACTTTTGGCAATATAGTGTATATATATAATATTTAACACAATATATATTTAGTGTTTCAGATGCGCTATTTTCCACTGCAATCTTCCAACTTCACTGCTCCTTTATACAGCTTATAAATATTCACTATATTCACTACATTTTCAGTTTCTGTAGGATTTAATATTGCAAAATGCTCTGTATAATTAGCTTCATCTGTAGGCCAACAGGAAAGGCAAAATCCTAATGTAAATGTACATTTTTGTCCTTTACAAGTTTGTCAGGATAACAAATATAGCCATTAGAAATACTATTACATATTCCCCTACTTGTGATCACATCAGTTGCTCAAAGGTTTAAACAGGACCAGAATGTCCTCAAAAACAGGAACAGAGTTCATTGGACAAGTTTTCCCTGGAAGCACTGAAATGTTTCTGTTTAAAGGACTCTTTTCTTCTGGAGATTAATATATTAACCTGCCAGGAGCAGAATCAACGTAAATCACTAAGCTAACTGGATCTGGAACCTGACCACACTTGCCATCTTTAAGCCTGATGCTTTGGCGTGATAAAGATACAAAGAGAAAAACTTCATTTTCAGAGCCTTCAATGACAAGCTCGGAGTGATAATGACAGGAGAAGATTCAGGAAGGTTTATACAAATAAGCAAGTGTTCTGACTGAAACGAGTCTTCACAGAGCAAACGCGTCCGATGGGGCGATTTGGATGGTTTAATTTCTCCGTACATGAAAAAGGAGCTTGTGCACCGTCAGCCGTTTGTTTGGCTGACTCAGTGGCTGACTTCTCATATTTTCACAGCTATAATGACAGGACGGCAGCCGATGATTGTAGTGAAATCGGACACTTGTGTGAGTGAGTGAAAGAGTCTGTGTGTCCATCCATGATGTGGGGTTGTGGGGTGTTGGTGCATGAGCTTTGTAATCTCAGTGCCTGAGGGATTTATATTATTACCACAGTGTCCATTTAGAAATCAAACCCAAAATTGTCTTCAAAGCTCACACATCTTGACAACTGTGACTGTACAGCTTATGATAATCAAATTATTTTAAATAATTGGAATTGACCATCTTTTTAACCACATCTAAAACCTGCATTTAACTAAATCAGTAGTCAGCTCCTCTTTACAGATATTTAGTTTTGTAGACACCTTGAGCTCTCCAAACCCAGAGGAGTGTAAAGCTACACACAGTTTTGTTCCCTCAGCCACGGAGTCGACACTCCTGATAACCAGCATGTGGCAAAACCACAACGGCAATCTGCAACTGTTATCAGTAGAGGCACTGCACTGCAAACTGCTCATGTTGGTGAACTTTCACTTCCACTGATGCAAGTTACTTCTCCAATAAAAAGATCTTGGAAAGATTGAAAAACTCACAGTGGAAATTTCTGGTGAAATTCTGTACTAAATGTCACAAGTCTGGAAGCTACAAGCTTTCCTGAACTGAAATCTGTTTCTCTTTTGTATGGATTTCTGCCACAAGTAAGATCAGTTAAGAAGTAAAACACTTTTTGGAAGATGATAATCCACCTCAGGATGGTGTGATGTGACCAAAGCAAAATGGAGGGACATTACTATCACAAAGTGGACTTTTTGCCCCCCCTTTAACAGCTTGTTCTGAAATGTTATTCAACTTATACTTATTATTAACTTAATAATTAGCAGTACTTTTTAACCATTTATAGTTACATTTAATATTATGCATCATCAGCGACACAAGTCGGCTTGTTGGTTGTTTGAGAAACCAGAGAGTGCAAAGTCCTCTCCATAAATGTTAAATAGCTGTCTCCTTACGGAAACCTTTATCATATCGGGCATGAAAACCTTTTTCTGTTAAATCGCATGTTTTTGATTCCCTTTATTATTAGCCTTAGATCATGAATCGTAATTATAAAAACTATAATATCAGCTGGATCACTGCAGAAATTTTAACAGCCGACTTCCGGTGAATGTGACTTTTAATGACCAGATGTGGCGTGGTGTCGAGTGACGCAACAAAGTTGAGAAAAGTTTAAATATGCAAATGGGCAGCAACTGGCACCCATGATCTGTAGCGAAGAGGTGTGGCACACACTGCTTTTCCGTCATCTTGTATGGTGTGTGTGTATACGTGTATATGATATATACATACACACACACACACACACACACTCATATATATATATATATATATATATATATATATATATATATATATATATATATATATATATATATATATATATATATATATATATATATATAAAATATTAATCAGCAGGAAACATATTTGTTAAGTGGAATGCTAGTTGTCCCACCCACTGATAAACATTATTACTCTGGCGACTGTCTGGTGCGTGCATCAGCTCGCAAGGTTTTGGACATCTTAGAGTGACAGTTTTTACCACCGTTGAATTGGAGCCGTCGAACTGGAGCCGTTCGTGTATTAGCACCTTTTAATTTTATGCAATTTGAAGTTTCAGGATAGCAACCAAACTTCAAGTGCTTAACATCAAGCAGTTTGAGAGGTTCTGCCAGATCTGTCAGTTTCTTCTCTTTCTTCATTGGCTTCTTCTTCTCTGCTGTTCTCCTTCTCTGACCTTTCCTAAACTTCATGACCAAAAAATGATTTTTTTTTTTTTTTTTTTTTAAACAAGACACAAACCTGTGTGAGAAACATGCTTCAGTTTTTGTGCAGCTCATAACTAAGAGAGTATTTTAATAAAGTTCTTTGTCGCCAACCTTGAAAGACTTGAACTGATTGGCACAGCACAGATAAGGAAATGAACATTTTAACGTTACCATTAACAACACAATGATTACTCACAGACCAAATAGTCACTATTTGTCTTGATACAGACTCTAATTCATTACTGGTCTCTTGTTCTGTTGGACTTTCCAATCTAGACTAATGCTGACTGGAGCCTTCCAATTACCATATCTTATTTTCTGTAAATTTGCTGTGAAAGCTGTGCTTGTGGTTGATTTTAAAGCAGCCAACAGAAGCTGGTGGTTAGGCAGTGGTAGTTAAGGAGCTACTAGATTTCCCAAAGGGGTTTCAAGGATCATACAGGAAACCTTTAATTTTGACTGGCGATGGCAGCATGATGCTGTGAAAAACCAAAGTGGCTTGATGACTGAGACTGTGTTGTTTGCTTGCGGTTGGCAGCGCCTCTGTGCAGCACTGATTTAACCCACATCATAGTGCGAGTGCGTCAGGAAAGTTCTGGCACCGGGTCAAGGTTATGAAAGATACTGCATACAGCCAATGTGCAAGAGCGCAGCAGCTTCTCGTGCAGCTAAACCCGAGCCACGTTGCACTCCTACAGATTTGTTTTCAGCTTTGTTTTTCGTGTGTGGGTGTGAGTATGATGATGTGTTCAGATGTAAAAAAATTTCCAGTAACTCAAATCGCAAGATACGAAGGTATGAATGCTTTCCAAACCCAGAACTTTGCTGACATATTTAGGCTCGTGAATCATTACGTTTTGCAAGCATAAAACCACTAAACTGGTAACCTGAAGCCACTGTTCCGAGGTGACGTGAATTTTCTAGAGAATTGCGATTGCGTTTTTTTTTTTTAGCAGATATTTGACAGGAAGGCAAGGTAAAATGTACATCACAGTAGACAAGAGCTCACAAATTTGTGGTTTTCGCATCATAGAGGCTGTTGTTGATTTGTTAGTCATTGCATAGACAGACATTATTTCCTCATCAGACAGCTGCAGAATGTACTTATCTACTAAAACGTACCTTTATGAAATGAGGCAGCGGTTAATATCTAGGTTATCACACCGGTTATCTCCAAAGTTCTAAACCAAGACAGCTGCTGATTCAGGCATCATAAGGAAATGTTTACTTCTCTGTCACCCATCATGCATTGATTTGTCTGATTATATTTGAAAATTTTGCTAGTGGAACTTGCTGATGCTTACATATGATGTTCTTAGTGGTGGCGTTAAAGGGAAAAAAAGAACCAGTTTCACTTTTAACCTTGGAATGCTGGTCTAGTTTCAGAATGCTCATGTTTCATAGTATAATGTGATTCTATTTAAAGAGAGGAAGGCAGTCAGGTCAGTGGACGGAGCATTAAATGTAGTACATGAACAGTATTGCTTTTATTTTAATTAGTCTTGCAGAAAACATTTCACACTGAAAAGCAAATACTGCTTTATTTCCTCAGTGAAATATAGTCAACAGGGGATTGCTTAAGAATTAAACACTGATTGTGTATCAGAAGTGGATGTAACTCCTATTGGGAGTGTATACAACTCCTTTTGCTCCTCAGCTCATGCAAACACTGAAGCACGGGGTGAAAGTTGTTGTTCATATAAAAGAATGCCTGTTGCTATTTCTTATTTACTCATTATTTTCTTTATTCCTATTGAACTGCATAATGCAGCTAAATGTAGTTTACTTCCGACACAGATTTTCCAAATTTAATTAAATTGTTCTTTAACGAACAATCTGTGGTTGCATATCAGTCTGTCTTTGTAGGGACTTTACAGTTTTACGCCCCTCAACATGATGCATAACAAAACAAACTGATCCTTTTCCTTTACATGTCAGTCAGACGTCCTCTTGGGTGGTCCTTGGTCAATATAAACTGCTATGGTGTCCAGAGCTTCTGCCGTCAGACTAAAAGTCTGGATACGCGAGACTACATGGTTCATAATAAACCCTCAACTCAACAAAATCTCAGGCTCTAGACAGTACTAGAAGTGTAACTGTACAACCGAATGCTAGTCACTTCAGCGAGAATGTCTGATAGGCGCCAATTATTACAACTCATCATGAGAGAGAAAATTTTCGTAAGATATTGTAAGAAAGATTGTTGTGACAGTATTTCTTACCCAATTCAACTCAAGTTAATTAGCAGCTATCAGAGGACGCCGTACAGCTTTCACACATAGTTGTTGTATCTATCTCTCTCTCTCTCTCTCTCTCTCAGGTTGAGTAATGACTCTAACTGCGATCCAGTGCTAACCTGCTCATGAACTTTACTTGCTACACACCATTGTCTTGGCCATGTTCTGTTTAATCAGCTGTGCAATGCAGATGTGGTGTTGATAAACACGGCCTCCGTAAAATCTTCTTGATAAATGGCTTATTGCAAAAGGTTGAAATCATACAGACCAAGTGTTTAGACATAAAGCCAGTGTAGCCAAACAAGCGAACGTGTGCTGTGGTATGGCCCTATACATCATTTCCCAGGATAGATAAAAATAAATAACAATCATGAGAGATGGATTAGAGGTTATAAATTGCCATTGGTACTAAATATCAAATATCCTTCCGTTCTAGGAGGATATCCTCTGTTGAAGGAAGCACTTTTGCAGAAGTTTGCCACAAAACCCCTTGTAGAAAAAAAAAAAAAGGAAGAAATTTTTAGATCCCTTATTGGGGAAATTTTAAGACTCATGTGCTTTGCTTTTTGGTTTCCAGATGGTTCATCATTTGAGTCAGCAAAATGGAACTTTTATTTTTCCTTTCCTGAAAACTCTCAACAGGTGTCTCTTCTTCGTAGCTCTGATTCACAGAAATTGTAACAGGCACCAAATGGTGACTCTCATAAACCATAAAGTTTGATCCTAACGTCTTCGACAGATGGAACAAGTAGCCCACAGAGCCGTCATGTTTCCGACTGTGACAGTGAGCGCTTATGAGGATCAGCTAAACGCTGGAGTTTCCAAATGATGTGAAGTTCATGGTATAGACTTGTTAATTTGCGTGACTTTCTTAAACGATCTACGGTTGCACGACAGTCTGTTTTCGTAGGGACTTTACAGTTTCACGCCCAGGAACATGATGGTGAGCAAAACAAAGTGTGATTGGTTGCTTTACATGTCAGTCAGATGCCCCCTTGGCCGATAAGAGCTGCTTTGGAGTCCAGACCTTCTGCTGTCAGTCTGAAGGTCTGGCTATGTGAGACTAGCACCATATGGAGTCACCTCATGTTTAAACATAATGAGAAAATATAAAGAGCCACACTTGATTTTGAATATCAGAGAATCGCATTCTGTAATAGAAACGCTGGCCAAATTTTTGTCAAGCATGCAAACGCTGTATTTTGTTGCTAACGGTTTTTATTTTTCACGTTTCTGGGCACATGGGATCGGACAGCTAACTGATATATTTATGATGTGTCCTCCTGGGATGAATCAGTATTATACAGCTCGGTTTGCTTGTGGGTTTTTATCTGATTTAATCGATAAATCAATGAATTAAATCAATGATTTAATCAAAGCAATCTGACGTTGAAATTTTTATTTCAAATAATGGAATAATCTACTGAGAGAAGTGATTTGTTTATCTTAAACTGGAGGAGGCTTTGAATCGCTGCCTGGCACAGACCTCAGCTGCTCTTTTCATCTCTGATTACCTAACTGACGAATAGCTGTTTAGGGACACATTAAAGTTTAGTCTGCCTCATCTCTGTGATAGCATTGCGTGCCGAGATCTCCGAGTCATTTCCAAAAGCCCTCCTAGTGAGGGGGAAGCCTACGCATGTCCGAGGGTGGCATTTTTGACCGTCTGATAATCTCAGTCAAGGATGCGAGAGAGTTACAAGGATGTGAGACTGGTTCATGACTCAACAAGTTCTAATTGCTGATCTTGAAATTGTGTGAAATACTTCTTAAAGCACGACTTTTCGGTCTGTTTTAATGTAGGTGGTATCCGAGGCTGCAGGACAAGGAGTCACCATCACAGGAGAAAAAACCTTTAACAACTGGAACTGGCCAAATGCTGTCATATTTGCAGCTACGGTCATTACAACCATCGGTAAGAGTCAAATCCTTATATTTCACCGTGAGAATCGCTTAATCTGTTTATAGTTCGAGGATAAACAGAGGAAGACTGGTTTATCTTAACTAATCATGAAGGGCAGGAAGTAGTTGACTATTTATTTTCCCTAAGGGTCAACAGATTCTGTTTAGTAATTATTTGGTTAAAAAAATATGTTTAAAAGTACGGTTAAGTAGATCTTGTGGTCTGATGGCATGCTCAGGTGGAATTCTCTCCATTTTGTCGGAATGTCCAGAGTCTAAACGTTCAGTACTGTTGTTCTCTGATAAGAAAAATTTACTGGAGAAGAAGATTAGCAGAGAGTTTGATAAGCCCCTGGTGTCAACAGAGACATTTCCTTCAAGAACCAAACACATCAGGCTGTTCAAATACACAATAACGTCTCTCTCTCTTTTTTAAATAATGACCTTGGAATTCTTTCTATCTGACAATTCTTTTATTTAAGATATTGAGCCATAATCTTTTGATTGTCAATAAGGTCAGATACAACATTTAAGCTATATACTGCATGTTTTTTTATAGTTTTAAGCAATATGTTCTCTGGGTGGACAAATCAGTAGGGCAGTACATATTAAGAGACAATAGATACTTCACAACTGATATTCAACAGTCTGCTGATTTATTTATTTATTTTTGTCAAGGTTGCCAAACCCAAGTCTATCTCAATTCACTGTGTATATATACTAGTCTGTTTCCCTTCTGTTTTAATGCACTTAAAGAGCTAACTAGCTCACCAAACTTTATTACATTAAGGTAGCTACAACTTTATAGCTTTGTCCATTTCCAGGCAACCAAAACATGGGGCTAGGAATCAAACTGGAGCTTTTACATGCCCAGTGAACTAGCTTATAATTTATTGCTTGGTGGTGTAAAACTCAGATATGTTCCTGATGTGAATAACATGAGCTTACTTGAGCCACTTAAGGTCTTAACATAAATTCAAGATACTGTCTGTTTTTATTCCACTAGGTTATGGCAATATTGCCCCCAAAACCCCAGTAGGGAGAGTGTTCTGCATTTTCTATGGACTGTTTGGTGTACCACTTTGTCTGACTTGGATCAGCGAACTTGGCAAGTTTTTTGGTGGAAGAGCAAAACACCTCGGGCAATATCTTACCAAGCGAGGCGTTTCATTGGTAAGTACTAATATACATACAGCTTTGACCATTGATGCAAAGCCTTTAACATTTGGTTGTTTTTATTATCAAACCCTAATTTGTCCTTGATGCATATTTTAATATTCTACTCCAATGTCTCTCTCTATCCTTACAGAGGAAGGCACAGTTCACCTGCACAGCTGTCTTCCTGATATGGGGTGTCCTGGTTCATTTGGTTATTCCCCCGTTCGTTTTCATGTCTCAGGAAGGTTGGACCTACATAGAGGGCTTATACTTTTCCTTCGTCACTTTGACAACTATCGGATTTGGTGATCTTGTAGCAGGTGAATGCTGTGTTTGATTTGTTGATAAACTTTTGAGTGGAAAACAAATTAACACTGTTTGGAAAGATATCAGCCCATTCTGGGAAATAATGTGCCATTGTTGGTGTATGCATATGATAATGAATTGCTGGAATTGCTTAATCAGTGTGTGATTACAAAGGTTCCATTTTAGTGTAACACCTTTCCCAAGCCAAACTTCTCAAACAATTATTTGTTCATGCCCTGAATCTTGCACTTATCTGTAGTTTCTGGTAATGTACATGCTGCTCTGTACATGTTCTCTTTCTGATGTATATTAAAGGCATGCTCCACTTCTGTGTTTCTAGGTGTTGACCCCAATGCTAACTACCCCACTCTGTATCGCTACTTTGTTGAGGTGTGGATATACCTGGGTTTGGCCTGGCTCTCGCTCTTCTTTAACTGGAAGGTGCGAATGGTCATCGAAGCTCACAAAGCTCTGAAGAAGCGGCGAAAACGGCGAAAACTCTCACTGGATGAGTTCCAGCACTACAAAGACACCAACAAGGCCTTGCAGCTACCAGCTGCTGGCAACGACGTCAACATCTTCAGCTTCCTGTCCAAGAGGAAGGTGGGCTACAACGACCTCATCAAACAGATCGGTACCAAAAATGGAGAAGATCAGCATGCCGGTACCATTGACACTAAAAAAAGGCAGAGCGAATTCATCCGCTCCAAGAGCTGCAACGATGCTGCCTCCGTTAACGGAAATGCAATTCTCAACCTAGACCAATCGCCTCGCCAGAAACGCCGCTACAGCTTTAGTGACCGTGTCACGGTGGTCTTCTCCAAGTCTAAAAGCTACCTGCTTGGCACAGAAGAGGGTCCACTCCTAAACGAGATGCAGGTCGAGGGTGAGCTGGACGTGGAGAGAATGTACGAGAATCAGTTGGATAAAGAGGCAGGAGAGGAGCACAGGAACCTCGGGCCTGGGGGCTGTGGTCCTGGCCGTCACATGTGGGACTCCAATGAGTATCAACCTGTTATTTTTCAAAATGCCAACATCACCTTTATCGATGAAGAGAACCTACTGAACAACAGCCTGGAGGACGAGGACGAGGATGAAGACATCAAGGTCAAGCTCTCGACCTCGGACGAAAACGCTGAGTCCGAAACTGATTCCAAGGAGGAGCAGTGTTTCGAATCGGAGGGATCCGTATTCACAGACAGATCTGATCACTCTAATTCCTACGAGCAGCTGGTAGAGGAGTATTCCAAGGAAAACAACACTGATACCTGAAGCATTGAATCATCAGTGGGGGTTTTTTTTCTTGATGTTTGAAGACTTGAAGACATTTGTGTGTCCAACTTGATCAAAGAAACATAACTTTTGATGGAGTCTTTGAAATGCCTCACAGTCAGTATTACACTGAGTAAATGCTGTAGATCGTGCAAAAGAACAAGCAATTATCTCTCTCTACAACACCCCAATTATTGGGGCATGACCTAAATGATCAATATTTCATTCTGTCTGACTATAGACAGATTTTTTTTTTTTTTTTTTTAATGGAAGACTGAACCTCAGACTCCATGATGGTTCACTTTCTTTGTGGTTTTATTTCTAGTTTTTGCCTAATAGAGTACTAATTTATTAAATTATATGGGGGGAAAATTAGCTTAAGCATAATGACAAAGCAGAATCAGTTGCAAACTGGTTCACGGGATAAAGACAGTAAGGTGATTCCTTTAAGAATTGCTCCAGGTTCTCACTTTTATTCACCATATTGGTGGTTTTATATCGACATAATGAAGGACAAGCACATTCCACCTGCATTATGTTTTGAACCATTTTTATAGGGTTTGGCTTTTTCATCACCTAATTCCCACTAATTACCAGACTCTATTATCATGAAGTCTGAGAGCCAAGACTGCACATGCTTCCTCTGAGGTGTGTCTTTTATGGTCCCTGACATTTATAGCTTTCCATTTAATTCCTGAATCACTGTGTGAAAGCAGACAGTCAGTTGCAACTCCTTGTCTGTGGATAGCATATTGCACTAGTCTGCTTCAGTCTGAGCCATTAAAGACAGCTCTGTGCCGTAGGTCGCGTTTTTGCTGGGTTACTGTTCAAATCCGAGCTTGAATCTCTGCCATGCACGGTCATCATCAGGCTGATCTTCAAATATGAATTCTTCTCTTCTTCTTCTTTTTCGTCTCCTTCTTCATCTTCTCCTTCATCTCCTTCTTCTTCTTCCTCTTGATAGTTGGAATGGATTGTTGCTCATTTCATGATGATCCCGGATTTTCCCGGGGTTTCTTTTTTCGCCCAACAAGTTGGTAAACTCGGACCCGCTCAGCCTTATTAAGCATAACACGTTGACCTTGGTGCTCATGTTATTCCACATTTTGTGCATGACCAATACTTTTGTTTTTATTTGTTGTTGTACTGTACGGTTTCACTTGACCTTTCACCTGAGATATTATCTCAATTATCCCAGAACACTTGACCTGGCTTTACTAGTTCTCGGGTGTGTTCGAAGACCTGAATAGTCACTAAGAGTAATCCTGAATATATATGGCGTTTCATTTCTTAAATTTGCATAGAACTGAAGCCAGGTCCTTTTTTTTCCCAGCAAAGGTTATGTGAAGTTTGTTGGCCTATTTTGTCTTAAATTAGTGTTTGTTATTATTGGCTAGTGCAAATATTTATATGCTTAGTCTAGACGTGTCTGAAACAAGGACAGACACAGACTTGTCATTTGAGTAGGCACTAATAAACAGTGCAACAATAGTGCAGAATTATTTTACATAAACCTCTAAAAAAAATAAATTATATTAATCACTTTTAGTTATTATTGATTAATATTCCAGTGAATGGAAATAAAATTAGTTTTATCATGCTTTATCGTGTAGAAGGCTAACACCTGCTTCTCTTGCTCATCTGCACTTGCATTGAGAATGTAAGGCTAAGCTTATGACATTTTCTGAGTAATGCCATTCGCGATACTGTAGCCACAAGAATGTCCGAGGCAAAATGTGGATATCCTGCATGTAATTCCCTCGGCTGGGGAGTGTGTCTCACACAGGCCTCTTGCGTCACAGTGCAAGGCAGCACCAGTGCGAGGAAAACAGCTTCCCGTGTAGGTTTCCTGTCTTAGATTAATTATGTAGCGCACATCCCTGGATCCGTTCATCCTAATTCTGTCTCCTGTTCCAAGATTCTTCGCGTCTATCTATTCACTGATATTAGATAAATCGAATGATTTTTGTGTTAGTTCGCTGCCTCACTGTGTTAAATCTCTTAGAAATGCACTTGCCGCCTGGATATTAATTGATGCCAGTATGCAAAAAGTCTGCAGTAGTCAGTATTCTGTGTATCGCGGATATGTTTTTGAGCACAGTAGTCTTCTGGTAGTGAAATTATCAGATAACATGTCCACTTCGGCTTGTTTGGATTAATTATCAGCAGTTTAGCTTCTTTTTTTCTTTTTTTTTCTTTCCAATGCTCGGATATATTAGTCAAGCGGAATTGTTGCAAACATCCTGAACAAAAATAGACCCTCTTTAAGTTCTCGCCCAGACGTTTGGTCAAGACTCCGTCTGGCACGAAAGTGCGGTGTATTTTGTATGTAAACACTGGGGAACTGCTCGAATGTAGCCACTACTTTGTTCAGGCCATAACCTTGCAGCCTTGTAATCTGTGTTTACTTTTCCTGCACTCAAAGTGACACAAGTGGCCATAAACTTTACGCAGGTGACCGAGGTTAACATGTGACTGTTGTCCTGTTGCCAGACAGTAACATTATTATTACTGGACATTATCGGACATTAGCTTCTGGCTATAATGACATTTTACAAACTACCGTGTTCTTTTCAGATTAAGTGTTACTGTAAATGGATATTCAGTCAGTCAGTGTCTGTTTTGTAACGACTGTCTCTCTCCGTGCCTTGCCAGCTTCTCTGTCTTCAAACCACATCAGCAAGATGCTCAATTGAAAAAAAGTATTTGCCTAGAACATTTCTTCTTTGTCTTGTAATTCTCTAGGATCAGGTACTGTAGAAGGTTTCGCACCAAAAAAAAAAACCTGTCTGAATTCAGACCAAAATAAAATTAATAAAAATGTTTTTGGGGTCTGAGGTACTACTTTAGCTTCTGAAGGATTTACAGACATTAAAAATCAAGTGAATTCCATCGTATTTATCATTTCCCTGACCTGTATTATGCACACTCCAGCATGTTGTAAAAAGACTTGTTTTTAATGTGAAATTTGTGCTTAAATTTTATGTGCTTTTTTTTTTTTTTTTTAAATAAATAAAGATTTGAGAATACACTTCTGTGTCCCCGTGTGAATGTGAATGATTAGTTTTGAGTTAAATTTGAGAGTTTTCTGAGAGTGTGAGGTGTTTAAAGCTGAGGCACATGCTTATTTAATAGCTTGGGTAATATCTATTCAAACACATTTGTCTCACATTTTACACTGTATGGATATCCTATGCGTTATATCATGTGCAGCAGTCTATATAAAACCTGCTTGGTTTGAAATGGCTGATGTTTTCTGTCATCTGTAGCTGTAGTTTTCCCTGATTCGGTCCTCTTATCACTTTACAATCCACAGCTGGAAGACACAACTGTCAGAGCATTTGCACTCTAAATGTTTACTCTTCTGACACATTCCACAGATTAGACACTACATACCAGCGGTACAGCTGGAAGCCGCTAGACCAACTTGAAGGCATTGTCCAGATGTGGTCAAGTGAGAAATCCACCTCCACTTCTGCATGAACAATACATACACACGGCTGAGCTCTTGAGCCCCGGTTGCATAATCTGCCAAAATAGGGGTGGGTTTATGATTAAAGCCGAAACTGGACCAGTGACGCTCGGTTACTGTGGAGTGAAACCTGTTTCAAAGGCAAGAGGTCAAAAGTGTCTCTTGTACAACACTGTAAACACAGATCAGAGGATAAAATATCCCAGAATAACTACAGTAGATGATAAAAGAGGACAGTGAGACTGGATTGGAGTGGAGTGATGCATTTTTTTTGCCAATTTGTCTGGCTTTTGTTTTTTCACTTTTGAATCTATACTGAAAAAAGGTTTACAGCAGAATTATTTTTACACAGCAATTATACCATACTCTGTCTCACTGCCTGCCTGCCTGCCTGTCTGTCTCTGGCCTCTCTCTCTCTCTCTCTCTCTGTCTGTCTGTCTGACTCTCTGTCTACCTCTCTCTCTGTCTGTCTGTATGTCTCTGCCCCCCCTTCTGTCTGTCTATCTATCTTGCTCTGTCTCCCTCTCCCTCTCTGTTTCTCTCTGTGTCTGTCTCCTCTCTCTCTCTCTCTCTCTCTCTCTCTCTCTCTCTGTATGTCTGTCTGTCTGTCTGTCTGTATGTCTCCCCCCCTCTATCTCTCTCTCTGACTCTCTCTATCTGTCTGTCTATCTGTCTCTCTCTCTCTCTGACTGACTGACTCTCTTGCTCTGTCTGACTCTCTTGCTCTGTCTGTCTCTGTCGGTCTCTCTTGCTCTCTTCTCTCTCTCTCGCACTCTCTATTTCTCTCTCTCGCTCACTATCTCTCTCTGTCTGTCTGACTCTCTGTCTCTCTCTGTGTCTCTGTCTGTCTGACTCTCTGTCTACCTGTCTGTCTGTCTCTGTCTGTATGTCTCTACCCCCCCCATTTGTCTGTCTATCCTGCTCTGTCTCCCTCTCCCTCTCTGTTTCCCTCTCTGTGTCTGTATGCCTCTCTCTCTCTCTCTCTCTCTTTCTTTGTATGCTGAACTGGTGTTCATAATTACATTAAAATTGAATGAACTGTCGGGAGATGCAAAGCTAAAGCATGAAATAAGTGCTGACACAGGCGCTAGTCACAAGACTGACTGAAACTACCATGCTGTCTCTCTGCCATGAGGGCAAAACTAAAAAGAGTAACTGAGAGCGTTTCCAGAATTTTATCACATACCTTAACAAAAGCATTTTAGAAATAACAAAAATGACCAGTGTCTTTTAAATCTTACGTCTTTTAAGTTAAGACACAAATATAAAACACTAAGGCTTCAACTTCTTAAGTCCTTCTTGAGGAAGTCCACATAAACCATGAGGAACTATTTCTTTCTAAGAATGTCATGACTAAGCTTAAAATAAAAAGACTAAATGCATCATGAAAGCACTACATTTGTGGAACTGTGACGGTTGTAAAGTAATGACTAGGAAAGACATTTTATAGTAAAAACGCACCATTGTGTCACACAAGAACAGGATTGCTTCATATCATTTTTGGTAGATTTTTCTTGCCTCTGGCTTACTCATTAGTGACTGAAATCTAAATCTGTATCCAGTTTTCTGTAAATCTGGTTGTAACAATATTCCTTGTCATTTAATATTGATAAATTTATTTTACATCAAAATAAGCATTTCTAATACACCGATCAGCCATAACATTATGAGCACTGACAGGTGAAGTGAATAAGACTGATGATCTCCTCATCATGGCCCCTGTTAGTGGGTGGGATATATTAGGCAGCAAGTGAACATTTTATCCTCAAAGTTGATGTGTTAGAAGCAGGAAAAATGGGCAAGCGTAAGGACTTGACGAAGGGCCAAATTGTGATGGCTAGACGACTGGATCAGAGCATCTCCAAAACTGCAGCACTTGTGGGGTGTGTGTTCCCGGTGTTCCCGGTCTGCAGTGGTCAGTATCTATCAAAAGTGGTCCAAGGAAGGAACAGTGGTGAACCGGCGACAGGGTCATGGGCGGCCAAGGCTCATTGATGAACCAGGGGAATGAAGGCTGACCCGTGTGATCCGATCCAACAGACGAGCTACTGTTGCTGAAACTGCTGAAGAAGTTAATGCTGGTTCTGATAGAAAGGTGTCAGAATACACAGTGCATGACCGGTCAGGGCTGTTTTGGCAGCAAAAGGGGGACCAACACAATATTAGGCAGGTGGTCATAATGTTATGCCTGGTCAGTGTATAATAATGTATGTAAGTGTGGAGGACCAATATAATATTAGACATCACTGTTAATGTGCTATAAATACTTTTTAATCATAGAATATAACTTCTTATTTTATATAGATTGAAGTGGCATAAATTGTGTGTTTTAGCACCATCTAGCATCATCTCTAAACAGCAACAAATAGCTGTATATTCTGCATCAGAGTAAAGCAGCAGACTGCATCACCAGTAACGCTCGGAATATTTAACCAATGCTAATTACCTTACAGCTATGAAAAGTTATAACTGTGCCTTCAGGCCTAGTCATGCCTCTCCCTCAGTGGTGTAGTGTTTTATTTAAGCTTCACTTTCAATTTAATTCAGTTCAGTTTAATTCTATTTGTATAGCGCTTTTAATAATGGACATTGTCTCAAAGCAGGATAAAAATCTAATGTTTAAAATTAATATTCACGTTGTCGCTAATATTAATAAATCAAATGCTTTCATGATATTATTATTATTCTTGCATCCAATGGACCTGTTTATGAATGTAGTGATTACATAGTGGTTAGATCAACTCTCTGTTCTAGTATGTGGGCCGACGGTGGGCTTTTGATACATATTTACATTTAGTCATCTGACTGATGCTTTTATCCAAAGCGACATGCAGTGGACATGCAGGACATAACTGAGCAGCTGTGGGTTAAAGGATTTTTACCAAGAACCCAACAATGTCAGCTTGTATTTGAGATTTAGGAACACACTCTCTTATCCGTAAAAAAAAAAGTGAAAAAAATAAAATAAATAAATAAATAAATAAATAAATAAATAAATAAATAAATAAGCAAGCCATTAAACACTGTGTTACCACAAATATTTTCATACCATATTTTTTCTCAAACTGAAAAAGAAATAGCATTTTATAGCCTAATTCAAGTACTCTAAATCATTGCCTTCTGTCTATCCCCTCCTTATTTTATTTTATTTTATTTTATTTTATTTTATTTTATTTTATTTTATTTTATTTTATGGATTTGTGTGTAGTGTTTGCATGTTCAAGTGATTCTCCATATGTTCATCTACTCCATCTCTACTTCTACTTGTGATATTTTATTTAATGTTGTTTGTTTCATGTTCAGTTTGGAAAATAAGAATGAAGATCAAGTTTAATAATCTATTTTCATAATAATGAATAATGAATAAAGAATGTTATGCAATTAAAAGCTTGAACCTAAAGCTTGTATTTTTGTGTCATGGTGCCATGGTGGCTTAGTGTTGCCTCACACCTACTCTAGCCTATTTTTGACACCAAAAATGAAGTTTTTAATTTCCCTCTTTTCTCTCAGTGACCTCAGTGCAGCCTGAAACATACCAGTGTGTACCAGAGCTCTGGCAAATTCATTAACAAACAAAGCAAACATGGTCTAAATTAGCTCCTCTGTTTCTTTTTCCCCTTTGGGAGTAATTCTTGACACGCCATGTCTGTGGAAACACTCACTCAAAACATCCACCTTGGCGCACAGAAACACCAACTTACACCAAACAACCTTTCCCATATAGTAACAAAGGATGAGGGGAAAACAGCTGGACCCTCCTTGCTAAAGCTTTCGTCTTTCCCTCACACCTCAGGAGAACCTGTTGTCTCACAAAAGCCCCTCTGTGACACCAATTGTTTCCTGAGTTTGGGAGGCCGACCTTTCTGGGCGGAAACTGTTGGACACCCCTGGTCAGAAGCTCAGAGACCTGGAGAGGACATGGAAGTGGGCCATGATGCTGTTTACGACTACATCCAGAACAATGGCAGGAGCTGGAGCTCTCATGGCATATGACTATTGTATGAAGCGGAAGGACACGGAGTTGATCTGAATCTGCCAAGGCTGAGACACAAGTGCGGTTCCTTAGATATGCTGTGAGAACTTCCATCATAGTAAATCATTCTAAATTAGGGACATATTTAATCTGAATAAACGCAACACTCTACACAGACACAAAAGTCCAGCTATATCGCCTGTATTAATTAACTATTACCACTGGATCCGTAGTGGACACTGAACACCGGAGGTTACTATTACCATTGATTTGTGTCTTCATATTCAAATGTATTGTCCTTCTACCTTACAGCATAACGAGAAGCTTTTTCCGCTTCTCTCTCTGGTGCAGCCAACCATTAGTATCACAATAGAGCAACGTATGGGACAGGATGGTGCAGTAAACACTAAAAACAATACACACTTCAGTACTGAGCATAAGAAGTTCACACAGTTCAATAAAACTGTAGTGGTGCATTACTAGTGTATGTGTTGTTGATGTAGTAGTAGTAGTGTATGGGGTTGGTAAGGGGCAACAAGCATAACTAGTGAGTCACCTAACCACATAGTCTTCAGGGTCAATAAGAGGGTTACATGGTCACAGGAAAACTTCCGATAATGTAAATTTGATTGCAAGGATCAGCTAAACATAATGAAGCTGTGTCAGCTGTCCACTTGTAATAACGATTGGGAGAAGTGTGGAGTTTGAGGATATGCCGCCCCCTTGTGGACAGTCCAAGAACTACTGCAAATTTTTTACAACACGGTGATTTTAGCTCATAAAAACAAAATTTGCATGTCATATATAACCACTTATTTTTACTCGCATATTCACAGGGGTAGAACTGTATGTGCTAAATTTCGCATAGTGATTTGAGCGAGAGATTTTGTTAGCCTTAAACTTCTTTTCATTTCCTCGTTTTTGCAGAAATAACTATTATTTTCTAAGCTAAGAAATAGCTTCGAATATTCCAGGTCAGTCCTGAGACTTTGTGTTTTAAGGAAACGCAATATGAGACAGGCTTTATAAGATCTCTGATGACCAGAAACAAAGAAATCTATTTTACATTTCATAATCCAGGTTTTTGTACTTCTATAATTTCCCCACTAGAGGTCAGTATTCAGCAACGTGCAATTTTCCTTACTACATTTATGGAAAGTTTATGATTATATTTTTACCTCCTCAGATATATTATTATTATTATTATTATTATTATTATTATTATTATTATTATTATACACCGACAAGGCATAACATTATGACCACCTGCCTAATATTGTGTTGGTCCCCTTTTGCTGCCAAAAACAGTCTTGACCCGTCATGCACTGTGTATTCTGACACCTTTCTATCAGAACCAGCATTAACTTCTTCAGCAATTTGAGCAACAGAAGCTCGTCTGTTGGATCTGACCACATAGGCCAGCCTTCACTCGCCACATGCATCAATGAGCCTTAGCCGCCCATGACCCTGTCACCGGTTCGCCACTGTTCCTTCCTTGGACCACTTTTGATAGAACTTCACCCACTGCAGACCGGGAACACCCCACAAGAGCTGCAGTTTTGGAGATGATTTTCACACTATTTCCACACGCCATAACCTTTCATTTATCAGTATGAATTGATTTGCTGTTCCTGAAAATGTAGAAACAGCATTACCTTATTTTTCAACCTTTAACATGTTACTCAGGATGAAATGTGTAATGAAGCACCCTGAATGGAGATATTTACAGAAACCACTAACTAACAAAACACACTAACAGAACACACTAACAAATATTAATGTCCTCTCTTCATGTCCAAAAGAGTATAGAGGCATATATTTGATTTCTTTTATTTTTAATACCAGACACTGAAGCCTGGCTCTGAGTAGAAGAACAGTAAATGGCAGAAATCCTATATTACAAACTGTTATTTTGGTTCCATTGGTCAAAGACCAAAAAAAATCATGGAAACTTCACACAAAACTGACAAAACTATTCATGAAATGATCATTAGATGTTCCTTATTCTCTGGCTAGGAAAAGTATTTGTTGTGGTATGTCTGGGCCAGAATGTTTGAGATTTCATCGAGGTCATGAGACAGCAGCAGGTCAGTGTCAGGCAATGAAGTCATGTGACTTGACATGACAAAAGCTATTTCTCTGAATTCTGCTTGAAAACTGGAACTGGGCAAAGTTCAGAAAAGATAATATAAATGCTGAATACTTTAATACTTGAGCCATGAGTTGGTGGCTCCACTCTGTAGCTATATATCTATTAGTTTCATTGAACTTTAGAATAATACAGAGAACTTGAATAAAAACCTATTCTAACACCAAGTCATGCACTAACACCACTACACCAACAGAGGGCTCCCTCTCCTGCGTTTAACACACTCCCTGCTCCGGTCACTTTATCTTCTACAATAATATTCATGAACTAGTTCAGTACAGGGTTTTGCCAATTATTTCATTTAATCAATTCTGACCTGTTGCTTGATGATATTGATTCCTTTCTATGACCTTGCTTCATTTGTTATTTCTCTAATGGATTTTGCCCTCTGATGTTTATCTAGTTTTTTTCTGACTAGACTTACTGACTGGATTACAAAACTGTTTAGGATTTCTCCCAGCACACTGAGTGTAAACATCTACATCTATACTAACACTGTGAGCTTCAAGTTCAAGCAAAAAGGGGTTCTTCTTAATTGTGTTCATTTGAAGAAAGAAAGAAAGAAAGAAAGAAAGAAAGAAAGAAAGAAAGAAAGAAAAGAAAAAGTAAACTAAAACTGCAATTTTTATATATCAGTAAAGCTGAAATTATTTGGATAATTGCAAACAATGTTAGAAAGAAAAGAAATGAAAAGAAAAGAAAACTAAAACTAAAACTAAAACTAAAACTAAAACTAAAACTAAAACTAAAACTACAAAATATTATTTAACTGAAACTGAAACGATTTTGGAAAATTACATATAATGTAAGAAAGAAAGAAAGAAAGAAAGAAAGAAAGAAAGAAAGAAAGAAAGAAAGAAAGAGCAACTTGAAAGTATTATATCACTGACACTAAAATAATTTAGAAAATTGAAAAAAAGTTAAAAAAAATATATATATATATATAAAGAGAAATAAATAAATAAATAAATAAACAGAAAATAAATAAAAACAAAACAAAAGACAAGTATATAAAATAGATGGATACATAAATAAACAAACAAACAAAACAAAATGTGTTAATTCATTCATTTTAAATAATAGTCCATGTCTGTATTTCACCTGCACCTTCTCAAGCACTTGCTCTAGACGTCCAAACAGCTGAGACACTTCTCTTCACATCTAAAAACATTCCTCTTCATGTAGAGTATTTAAATTAGCTCTTTACTTAAAAATATTCTTGTGTTATCTGTGTGCTTTCCTTGCTATACCATCTCCCATACAGAGTTTTAAGGCTAAGATTATTCTTAGTCCATGACCTAGTGAACCAGTATCAGGACAAATTTACTGACAGAGACGTCAAAGCACCTCTGTACGCCACTCAGGATAAAGAAATCTGCCAAAGAATGAATGAAAGAAAAAAAGAAAGAAAGAAAGAAAGAAAGAAAGAAAGAAAGGAAATGTAAACGTCTGAGACTATGACTATGGACAGTGTTTAATTAAATACATTGTTCATTAATTAAATACATTGTTCACTGTATACTGTTTATTACCGTACATACAGTAAGCACTGTTTTAATGTACTTTGTAATGTGTATCATTGAATGTCACTGTAAAAAGACACAAAAAAAGGTTATTTTTACGAGTTTGTCATAAAATTTTAATGTTGAACTGCTGACAAGATTTCTCCTAAATTCAAAATATAACTATTGTTATTTCGAGTGTATATTTAAAGGAAATGACAACACATCAAAAATAACCCAAGATCATGCAGTATTTGCTGAGCTTTAATAACTCTAATAAAACAAAATGCAAATAATTTGTAAACAAATTGTGTTAATGCTTTGGCTAAATAACATTAAGAAATCAGTATTTGGTGGAATAACCCCGATTTGCATGCGTTTTGGCTCCATGATCTCCACCAGTTTTTCACATTGCTGTTGTGGAACTTTATACCACTCTTTTTGCAAAAAAGCAAACAGCTCAGCTTTGCTTGATGGTTTGTAACCATCCATCTTCCTCTTGATGACATTCCAGAGGTTTTCAATAGGGTTCAGATCTGGAGATTAGGCAGTGGTCTCTTATTTTTTTCTCTAGAGCTGTATATATTTGTGCTGTATGCAATAGACACTGACTGTTTAATTTGACTCTGCAGTAGAACTAAATCAACGTGTTTTTGTTTTGCACTTGCTTAATATACATTTCAAAAGTTTGAACTAAAAGTTTAACTAAAAATAAATAGAAATAAAGGAATTTTACTGAAATATCAGGTTAGCAAATCTATCTCTAACTTTCTTCCCGATTCTGTACTGTCGTTTCCTGCCATTGATTCCTGCCTATGACCCTTGCTTTGTTTGTCATTTCTCTGTTGGATTTTGCCCTTTGATTGATGATTATCTTTATAATCGGTGCCTTGACTTCCTGTCTGGTTTATGACTGGTTTGGCTTTGATGATAAATCCCCGGCAGATAACCTCTGACCTCTGACCCTTTCCTTGAGTCTCTGTGCTTACACCTACTCTATTTTTGGTAAAACGTTTCTAAAGGATTTGTTTAAATCAGTTCATTGTAAGCCCAAACATCCTGTAGCAAAACGCACTACAGAGAATATCCACCATCTCTTGCTATAAGACTGTAGAATTCATCTGAAGGAAATCTCGACTGGTGCAGTGAATTACAGCGATTATTCAAACATTATACCTAATTCTTTCATAAAAATATAAATACCTGACCTGAACATACATTCCTGGCTAGAAAGAATCAGCCCCATTATTTATTTGTGTAGTGCTTTTAACAGTGGACATTGTCACAAAGTAGCTTTACAGGAATAAATCAATAAAAATATTTAAAAACAAATAGAATGTTTAACATTTAAATTTCTATATAATTTTTAAATAATATTATATTTAAATTAACTATATTTATTGCTCAAAACATTATTTTCTAGCCACTGGTGGTGCTGTCATTCTTGGTTTCATAAAAATCCAAAATAATTCACATTAAGGCTTTAAAAACTAATTTTACAAAAAGGAAAACTGATTTCAATGTCAAAAATAGAACAATATATCAATCACATTTTTTTTTTTAACTTTGAGAGACAGGCAGCTTAACTATGCTAGGCCATTAATACCAGCTGTAATGATCCTATATTTATAATACACACCAAATACTTTGATGACCTACCGGCTATTAATCATATTAAAGCATTATATCCTGATGCAAAAGTATTAAAACAGAAAGATTAGATTCAACTTTGTCACTGTAAAGAGTACAAAGAAGAAGGCAATAAATGGAATTTAGAAATACGTGTAAGATGCTTAGCCTCATGTTGTGCATGGATTGCTATCGAGATAATGCTTCACATTATTTACAGCATTAGATGACTATAAACTTAAGTATTAATAAAGCATTTTGCTCTGGATTTCCTGTATCTGGTCAGTCAGACAGTATCACAGCTTTATATTAATGCAATTGTTCTAATATAAGCCTCCTGACTTCTTCTTGACTTCTAATACATTGTGTAACAAGTAATTAACCGAGATTAGAGCAAATGCTCCATATAATCTAAGACAATTAAGACTTAGACTCTTTTTGGAAGGAGTCTCCAGGGTCAGCACTTTGTCTTGGTCATTAAGTTGTCTGCCACATAGATTTTTTGTGTCCTTTAAGCTTAATGAGACAACAATTGAGGTTAGCCCATCTGCTATTCTTTCTCATGTTCAGAAAGCTATATCACAGGATCTAAAGTGTCTATAAACTGACTATAAAGTGCCTGTAAAACACAAGCAAGCATTCTGGACCAGTCAGCATTCCAAAAGAGCTTTCTCAGCCACTTAATACACTTGTGCTGAGGCTATGGCTTTGACAATAATATTCCATCTTGTTCGAATTAAGTAAGCAATAAGAAGAATTTAACTATGCAACTTTAAAAGCATGAGCCTGTTATTAAGCAGCATAACACCACCCCATTTCTGTGCACCCTTAGGACACAACGCTGCATTTCATGCTTTACATAGGACATGTTTACTGAGGAAATGTTCATGAATCTTTTTTTTTTTTTTAAATCAAACAAATGACCCATTGACCAGTGTTTGTTCCATTACTATAAATGTATGGAATTAAGAACAATTTAAAACATTGTTTACTTTCATTATCTATAGTCTATTAATGTTAGAGATGTGTTAGATAAGATAAGATAAGATAAGATAAGATAAGATCATCCTTTATTTGCCTTTGTTAGCATTGTTACACCTGCAAAGGGATAGCAGCTAATAAAAAGACAATATCAAGGCAAGGTAAGTTGAAGATATTAAAGAGAGACATAAAAAGTCAGACTCAAAATAAAAGATAGCCATCTATATAAAATATTATACAAAGTATATAAATGTACAATAATAATAGTAATAATAATTTTATAATAATTTAATAATCTGTTATACAAAAATATGCAAATAATAATAATAATAATAATAATAATATTAGTAATAATAATAATAATAATTAACAATCTGTTATCAAGATAAAGAAACTATTAAGATATAGAAATATAAAAAGTGTCCTTGCTTAACTATTTTATTTATTATGGTATTGATCAACATCCTACACTGCATTGCCAAAAGTATTGGGACACCCAACACTATTGGCAGTATAGGGTAAGATGTTGATCAATGCAATAATAAATAAATTAGTTAAGGGTGTCCCAAATCTTTTGGCAATGCAGTGTAGGATCTTCATCAATGCCATAATAAATAAATAAATAAGTTAAGGGTCTCTAAAGCGTTTGCATATTTCTAAAAGATCTATATTTGTACAATGGCGCTGTTTATTGGTCTAATAACTGCACGTGGCGTACAGCTGCCTAGAAATGTGATGAAACAGCAAATAAGGCGGAGCCACGTTCCCTTGAAAACGTCACCGCGGCTTTGAACCAATAAAAATGTGGGCGTGAGGGAACGCTGGAATCTGATTGGTTCAAAGTTCTTCCTGTGAGTTCGCTTCCGTATATAAATAATAATAGCTAAGGTTCTGCATGGTCTGTGCACGCGCCGCGTTCAGACAATAAGCTCCGGTTTCTCATCTTCATCACAAGTCCAGTTTAACGGCAGGATGGTGGACAGTATTTACCGCACGCGCTCTCTCGGTGTGGCCGCTGTCGGCCTGCCGGATCAGTACGCGGACGGTAAAGCGGCTAAAGTGTGGCAGCTGTACATCGGAGACACGAAGAGCCGCACGGAGGAGTACCGCAGCTGGGTGGTGTCTCTGCTCAAACAACAGGGCTGTAAGATGGTGCTGGATGTGGCGTGCGGCACGGGGTAATTCCTGACACACACACACCTACATTCCCCAGATCCTGACCCTCATCATTTGCACATTTATTGTATCGTACATACACACACACACACACACACCTACATTTCCCTGATCCTGACCCTTAGCACATTTATTTTGTCTCTCACACACACACACACACACACACACCACTTCATTTCCCTGATCCTGACCCTCAGCACATTTATTGTATCTCACACACACACACACCACTAATTTTACCAGGTCCTGACCCTCATCATTTGCACGTTTATTGTATCGTACACACACCACTACATTTCCCTGATCCTGACCCTCATCATTTGCACATTAATTGTGTCGTCCTGCTCATCTGTCACTGAGTGTCACCTCATGACACATTAAGGGTAGGGGATTGCATCATCTTGTGCTTCCTGTGCATGTTGTTTAAACAAGGTTAAAAATAGCATTGTATCGCATTAACGACTAAACTGATCAGTTCCTTAAGAAAAGCTATGAAGAAATAGTGAAGAAGGGAACAAGAAAGACTTTGATGTATTATATACTGTGAAATTCTTTTCTTTGCATATCTTAACTTGTCAGGAAGTTGGGGTCTGAGCACTGGGGTCAGAGCTATGATATGGGAGCCGACAGGTTCACGGACTTGCTCTAGGACCTGACAGGTCCTAGGACTTGATAACTTATGATCAGTAGCGCAGAGTCTTAACCAGTGAAAATTGTAGGTTCTATTCATAAGAACCAGAAAATCCTGCTCTGGTGTAGTTTAACCTGCTCCAGCTATGTTAATTTACCTGCTCTTAAATATGTTTTTACATACTTTGTTGTTTTTCTTCTCTAACATACACTGTACCACCAAAGGTTTGTGGTAGCTTAGTGGCTAAGGCGTTGGACTGCTCACCTGAAGGGTATGAGATCAAATCCCAGGTTCATCAAGCTGTCACTGCTGGGTGCCTAAACAAGGCCCTTAATGCTCAATTGTATTAAGTGAGATAAGTCCCTCTGGATAAGGGCGTCTGCCAAATGCCAGAAATGTAAATGAAAGGTTTGTGTATAACTATAACACGCATAAGCCTGCTGTTCCAGATTAAGTCCCAACGCTTTTGTTTTTATAATCATCTACATTCTTCTAGGAAGGCTTTAAACTAGATTTTGGAGCATGGCTCTGCTGGATGCTTATTCATCCATGAAAGCATTAATAAGTTGATGTCAAGCGAGAATGCCTGGGGTGAAGTCTTCATTCAAATTCATTCCAAAGGGTTTCAGTGGAGTTGAGGTCAGGACTTTGACGAGCCTTGGCAAATCCTGTCTTTGTAGAGCCATCTTAGTAGACAGGGGCACTGCCACACTGAATCAGGCTTAATTCTAACGAAGGGAAATTGTAAAGCTACAGCATACAAGACATTCTATACAAGACATTCTATATAATTCTTTGTGGCAACAGACTGGGGAAGGACAACATGTGGGTGTGATGGTCAGGCAGCTGTATAATGTACATATCTGATCAAATTAGCAGGCCACATGGGTGTGTCCAAGCAAGGTAAACATTACAGTGTGTGGAACCACTGATATAACTCACTAAACCCAGTCATCACTTGTCCTTAAATAGGAAATTAATTCAACTGTCCAGGAGTCCAGACCAGAGTTTGGCTCACTGGTCATATGTAGTGTACTTTGTCTCCAGTAGGGAGTCATTTAAGGCTCAGCCACCCGTTTACTGACCTTGACAGTGCTATGCTCTTTCTGAGTAATGTTGATAGCCGGTGGTGACACAGTTTTGGCTGGAGCTGTTTCATAATAACCTAGAGAAACCCCTACAGCATGCTCTACACATTTCAGTGATTTCAGATCAGTATCTCGAACTTCTCACATCATGAGCATGAGTATGGAGTACTGTATTATTCAAAATGAAGGGAATAAATATGCATATGTGTAAATAATAAAATAGTAAATGTAGTAATTAAGTGTGTAATAAAAATATAAGTGGATACAATATTTTATGAAACAATTCAATATATGAACTACTACATTATTTTATCCTAGTTATTTTTACTACAGCATTATTACCGCATGTCGTTATGCCATATTTGCAATCACACTCTGTTATAATTCTGTCACTCAACACAAACTGAACCTGTGTAGTGAATAGCTAATCCTTTATTACTCATTGTTTTGCCTGGAACAAGCTGTGTGCGTGTGTGCGTGTGTGCGTGTGTGCGTGTGTGTGTGAGACTACCAGCTAATAAATGCTTATCGCAAAGTTATTCTAGGTATTGTGCAAACAGAAGTACATGGAAGACCTGTGTGAAAATGAATTTGTAGTAGAAACAAGGAAGTTGATGCAGTCCAAGAATATATCATCCAAACATACAAAAAGCCAGTCGGGCATTACGTTAAAAAAATCTGTATGTAGCTCCCTATCTGCATGTGTATGCTTCTGAGTGTGTATAGGTGTTTGGGAGTGTGTGTGTGTGTTTTGGTTTGTGTGAGTGTATATAGGTGTTTGGGAGGGTGTGTGTGAGAGAGTATAGGTGTGTGTGAGTGTGTATAGGTGTTTGGGAGGATGTGTGTGAGTGTGTTTTGGTTTGTGTCAGAGAATATGTGTGTGAGTGTGTATAGGTGTTTGGGAGTGTGTGTGTGTGAGTGTGTATAGGTGTTTGGGAGGGTGTGTGTGAGTGTGTATAGGTGTTTGGGAGGGTGTGTGTGAGTGTGTTTTGGTTTGTGTGAGTGTATATAGGTGTTTGGGAGGGTGTGTGTGAGTGTGTATAGGTGTTTGGGAGGGTGTGTGTGAGTGTGTATAGGTGTTTGGGAGGATGTGTGTGAGTGTGTTTTGGTTTGTGTCAGAGAATATGTGTGTGAGTGTGTATAGGTGTTTGGGAGTGTGTGTGTGTGAGTGTGTATAGGTGTTTGGGAGGGTGTGTGTGAGTGTGTATAGGTGTTTGGGAGGGTGTGTGTGAGTGTGTTTTGGTTTGTGTGAGTGTATATAGGTGTTTGGGAGGGTGTGTGTGAGTGTGTATAGGTGTTTGGGAGGGTGTGTGTGAGTGTGTTTTGCTTTGTGTGAGTGTATATAGGTGTTTGGGAAGGTGTGTGTGAGTGTGTTTTGGTGTGTGTGAATGTGTATAGGTGTTTGGGAGGATGTGTGTGAGTGTGTTTTGGTTTGTGTGTGTGTATATAGGTGTTTGGGAGGATGTGTGTGTGAGTGTATATAGGTGTTTGGGAGGGTGTGTGTGAGAGTATAGGTGTGTGTGAGTGTATATAGGTGTTTGGGAGGGTGTGTGTGAGTGTGTTTTGGTTTGTGTGAGAGAGTATAGGTGTGTGTGAGTGTATATAGGTGTTTGGGAGGGTGTGTGTGAGAGTATAGGTGTGTGTGAGTGTGTATAGCTGTTTGGGAGGGTGTGTGTGAGAGAGTATAGCTGTTTGGGAGGGTGTGTGTGAGAGAGTATAGGTGTGTGTGAGTGTATATAGGTGTTTGGGAGGGTGTGTGTGAGTGTGTTTTGGTTTGTGTGAGAGAGTATAGGTGTGTGAGTGTGTATAGGTGTTTGGGAGGGTGTGTGCGAGAGAGTATAGGTGTGTGAGTGTGTATAGGTGTTTGGGAGGGTGTGTGCGAGAGAGTATAGGTGTGTGAGTGTGTATAGGTGTTTGGGAGGGTGTGTGTGAGAGTATAGGTGTGTGTGAGTGTATATAGGTGTTTGGGAGGGTGTGTGTGAGTGTGTTTTGGTTTGTGTGAGAGAGTATAGGTGTGTGTGAGTGTATATAGGTGTTTGGGAGGGTGTGTGTGAGTGTGTTTTGGTTTGTGTGAGAGAGTATAGGTGTGTGTGAGTGTATATAGGTGTTTGGGAGGGTGTGTGTGAGTGTGTTTTGGTTTGTGTGAGAGAGTATAGGTGTGTGTGAGTGTGTATAGGTGTTTGGGAGGGTGTGTGTGAGAGAGTATAGGTGTGTGAGTGTGTATAGGTGTTTGGGAGGGTGTGTGTGAGAGAGTATAGGTGTGTGAGTGTGTATAGGTGTTTGGGAGGGTGTGTGTGAGAGAGTATAGGTGTGTGAGTGTGTATAGGTGTTTGGGAGGGTGTGTGCGAGAGAGTATAGGTGTGTGAGTGTGTATAGGTGTTTGGGAGGGTGTGTGCGAGAGAGTATAGGTGTGTGAGTGTGTATAGGTGTTTGGGAGGGTGTGTGCGAGAGAGTATAGGTGTGTGAGTGTGTATAGGTGTTTGGGAGGGTGTGTGCGAGAGAGTATAGGTGTGTGTGAGTGTGTATAGGTGTTTGGGAGGGTGTGTGCGAGAGAGTATAGGTGTGTGTGAGCAATGTTGGGAAGGTTACTTTGGAAGTAATAGGTTACAGATTACAAGTTACTCTGTTTAAAATGTAATAAGTAGTGTAACTTTTCAATTACTTAATAAAAGTAAAGTAACTGATTACATTTGATTAGTTTTTGATTACGTTTAAGTTTCTAATGGATATTTTAAACTAAATCATTTCCAAACACTTATACCAGGCAGGGTTAACCTTACAGTAGTACTCAACTCTGTTTACTGTTATTTTACTGTTATATACTGTTATGAATCTTTCATCACTTGAATTAAGATTATATTGATTTAATTTTAAGCACAGCCACCACAAAACCAGACTTCAGAAGAAAAATTGTTCAATACTGTTTTAGGAATCAAATCTTTGCATAGCTATGACAGGACACACTGGCAAGTAACAATGCCTTGGAAAAAAAAACAATCTGAAAAGAGTCATCATAATGTACGCTACAGTGCTAAAATAACTAAGTTATATTAGATCCGACACATTTTTAAGGAGGAAAAATGTGAGCTATATATTTTCTGTCAAAGGGTTCATAAAAAGTGTGTCTGGTAAAGGCAGCTAGCAGCAGGGACAATTTTAGGATTTTCATTTAAGGGGGGGCGCTGAAAGACGGGGAGGAGCCGAAGTCTGCCGCCGCTTTCATGTGAACTTTAAAGGGGACTGAGACGATCACCAAGTTGTGTACAGTTTATCGGGAATCGCAGAATTTTTAGGGGGGCTGAGTAGAAATGTTAGGGGGGGCTAAAGCCCCCCTAAAAATGGCCTAGCGATGCCCATGGCTAGCAGACTAGTTCTGAATGTTTTGTATACAGGTCTTGAGTACACTATGGGCTCGATGAATGCGCAGGCGTGTTTTAGCAGCTTCAGTAAATCAACTGACCACTCCGTCACTTTTTATTATACAGAAACGAGTAATATGTCATTCCAAACTAAAGGGTCTGTTTTTATTTCTCTACACTCACAATAATGACAAAAATTTTACATTTTAAATATATTATAAACTAAAGAAAGGCTAGGTTACAGACCTGCAGATGCTTCCTCAGGTTCAACATTGAAGCCTTTGATGCTGAAAGCATTTTAACAGCCGGCAAACAAATTTCCCACTGAACTGTTATATTTGTGTTTGGGAGGGTTTGAGTGAGTTTGTCTAGGTGTTTGTGAGGGTGTGTTTGTGTAGGTGTTTGGGAGGGTTTGAGTGAGTTTGTCTAGGTGTTTGTGAGGGTGTGTTTGTGTAGGTGTTTGTGAGGGTTTGTGTGAGTTTGTATAGGTGTTTGTGAGGGTGTGTGTATAGGTGTTTGGGAGGGTGTGTGAGTGTCTGTAGGTGTGTGTAAGTGTGTATAGGTATTTGTGAGGATGTATAGGTGTTTGGGAGGGTGTGTGTGAGTGTGTATAGGTGTTTGGGAGGGTTTGTGTGAGTTTGTATAGGTGTTTGTGAGGGTGTGTGTATAGGTGTTTGGGAGGGTGTGTGTGTGTATAGATGTTTGTGAGGGTGTGTGTAAGTGTGTATAGGTATTTGTGAGGATGTATAGGTGTTTGGGAGGGTGTGTGTGTGTATAGATGTTTGTGAGGGTGTGTGTAAGTGTGTATAGGTATTTGTGAGGATGTATAGGTGTTTGGGAGGGTATGTGTGAGTGTGTATAGGTGTTTGGCACCACCAGCTGCTACTCTGCTCAGACAGATTTTTAAGATATAAATATTGGTAATGACATTCTTTCATTTAGGACTAACTGAAGATCTTTCAGATAGAGATTCCTGTGGTTAGAGTTACTACAGAAGGTCCTAAGATTGCTGATGTTGACAGTCATGGGAAAGTCTGAGGTGAAGGAATGCTATCCAGACAGTTGGCTGCCTCTCTGCAAAGTTCAGAAATAGTCTCCTCAGCCATGTAATCAAAGCAGCTTACACTTTAACTTCACTTTAACTGGAACAGAACTCAGACTCTATACTGATTCATATTGCCGTTGCTTTGGTCTGAATGTGTGAGTGAACAATGATCTCCTCTGACCCTGATCTGACTGATAGATTAGAAAAGAATGGAAAAAGGTGTCATCATAAAATATGTGTTGTTATGAAATATGTTTAGTAACCAGGATAAAAAAAAAAGCATTGAGATTAAATCAAGAGCAATCTGGCCAACAACAATTAAAGACGCAACATCAATGAATATATATAAAAAAAGAAAGAAGGAAAGTTTATCATCCCTTCCACCTAAACAACACAGTTGTGCTATTACCTTCCATCACAAGTAGCTGTGCCTTTGCCAGGGATTTCCAGAGCCGTGTTTCTACGTCTATCTTACTGTAAAAAATGTTTGGTACACATTCAGTACCTGCATGTTTTATGGGATCTCACAGTGAAGGCCAGGAGCGTGGATATTCTGCCGGTTTGCAGAAAACCTTTATACTGTAATTTCATGATCCAAGAATGCAGAGTTTCAATCTGATAGTTTCTTATTTGAGGGTTTTAGTTGTGTTATGCTCCAGGGGGAGTCTCAGAAAAATTGTCAAAGGCAGAGGTGTCTGATTTTATTCGCAAAGGGCAGGTGTAGGTGCAAGGTTTTCGTTCACACCTGATTCCAGCTGTTTAGTCAGATGATCTCGGCTTTCTAGTGTTTCTAAAATATTCTATAATATTTCTACAACATATCAATATTCGATCAACCAAAGGCAAACACTCTTAGTTTAACTCTAAAAATGTCATGCACACCAATATGAAATAACTTTCAGATTAAAAATTCTACCATTTCCTTGTTAAAGATCTGTTCCTATCTCTTTATTGTGACATAATGGAGAGTCTAGAGCACGTCTATGTCGCGTAATATCAGCAGAGACAGACATTACTTAGTCTGCCGTGTCCCGAGCCGTCAGCATTTTTCTGCAGGTTTAAGGAAGAGAAGTGTATCACTCATGACCTTTATCTAAAAATAATCGCAAGACTGAATGCTTTTCAGTCTGAGGATGAAATCGTTGTATAGATTTTGCTACGGCTCAGGCTTGTCGAACTTTACCCTCTCTACCAGTGAAACAGTGACATACTAACCTGACCTAATAATAGCTTGTAGTCATACTGTTACAGCATACAGCAGCTGTTTGTACGGCAATGTACACACACATGCACACACACACACCGATAAACACACACTGTCTTTATTCAGCACTTCTCAAATATATTCATACTGCTATGGGTCTCTCAGTCACACTACCAGTACAGTTCTTTATGAAGAAAAGCATTAATAATATTTAGAGTTGAGTTATAACAATACATGTTATATACAGTTGATGACAGGGTTGCCAGATTGGGATATTTTAAAAAAAATCTCTGTGCAGCCAACGTGATCTTGTATTAAAGCAAATTTCACTGGCAATGTTATCTGATAATGTGTCTATGATGTCCAGACCAATCTTATTCTAAGAAACTGTATATTACAAAGATTAGAAGTGGGGAAAGGGGAATTATGGCATAGACCAAAAAAATGATCTGATATACATGGCTCACTTTATATACTGTACATGGCTGAGAAAAAGAAACATCTCCACATTTTCAGGCTAGAGATTTTGCTGAATCCTGTAAAAGCTGATTATGTTACCTCGAACACAGCTGAACAAACAGATCAAATGAGCTGCTAGACTGTATAGTGACTGACTATAGGATGGCCCTCAGCTACTTATTACAGGGTTACTTCACAGGTTAAATTCACTAGTTAGAAACCTATAGCATAAGTCAAATGTGATCGAATCCCCCCATGATTTTGTCGTTATTTACATTGCCCTGCCCGACTGAAATCTATGGTCATGAGGCGCTGCTGATCACAAGGCATGTACAGATGATGTCTTGCAATTTTTCACATGCATCACAGTTGTTTTGACACTTCAGTATACCATCACTCTCCTTGTGGCCTATAAATAGAAATTTCTTTGCTTCTCAAATGAAATTTGTTCCATTTGAAAGATCCCTGCCTTCTAAACGTCCATTAGTTCATTTACAAATGTAATAAACACTATGGATAAATCTGATACAGTATTGTGATATGAGCTTAAGCATGAATCATGCACCATATGCCTACACAGATGACTCAATTCAGCATATGTGAGTAAAGTGACGAAGAAGAAAATCTGTGGCCTTGAGTCCAAGAATATGGAAGTAAACATATTTCAGAAAGCAAGTCCAAGAAATGAGGTTCTGGCGAAATCTTTCTCAAGATACGCCTGAGGATTTCACACTTAACTCCTCATTATCCTAAACCAGATAGAACTAAAGATGAAGCTACTTGTCAGCAGAATCCAGCTGTAACTAATGCTCTGATGAAATGGTCAGTATTCCATTATAGAAAAAATCCTGAAGACTTTCCTGTTTTGGAAAACTTGCTTACACCATCGACACTAACGGTCACAAAACACTGCCACTGAAGACGCCTTTAAAACCCATCTCTGGTGGTGGAAGATTACGTTATTGTGTAGTTTACAATCACACATTAAAAGTTCAGTGTATGTCTGAGACTTTGCTTGTTGAACCCTTCTTGAGGTCAGTCGATCATTATTTAACTAAAATATCGCAACTGGTTCAATATTCAAGGTTTTACTGATAGGTTACTGATAGGTATGATGCAATACCTGGTGGACGGAGCAGTTTGTCTGTTCTTTATATGGCACTTGGTTTTGCATTGAATTTGCTTGTTGCGGTCCGGGACGACTCGGTTATCACTGTTGTGGAATTCCTACATTCCCAGCCCACAGATATGCGACGTTCCTTGATGGAAAAACATCATGTGTGGACTGTGTTAAATGGTAAATAAATTTCTGTACAGATTTTAGGCTCATTTATACAAATTGTCTCCAAAAGCAGCTCTGATAGGTGTTCTAGATACAAGGCCAGTTACGGGTGAATATTAATATGCTCACTATAATATGATATTGTTGTCTAAGGAGTGGTTTATTTAACATTCTTGGAAGGAGTCTCCAGTGTCAGAACTTTGTAACACTCAGTAAGCATAATATAACATGGGAGAGCCTTCAGGGCCGAGAGTTTTGTGCTTTCTGGTTTCTTGTTATTTTGATAAGCTGCATTTTTGTGCCTTGTATTGCTGTTGTATAAGAAGAAAAAAACACTATGCACTTGTACAGAAAAATAATCTCTGACTAACTCGGTCACATGACGTGATGCAGAGTCCATCTTCATGTACATCAACGGGAGATGATGACTCGGACTGAACACCAGAAACCCGTTGTGATGTTGCATAAACGTCTTCTTTTTGCAGTGTGGACTCAATCATGCTGCTGGAGGAGGGGTTTAAGGTGGTCAGTGTAGATGCCAGCGATAAGATGCTGAAGCATGCACTCAAGGAGAGATGGGAGAGGAGGAAAGAGCCAGCGTTTGATAACTGGGGTGAGAAAAGAATCCTTAATATAGCATAGAGCAACGTTCAGTTCTGTAAATAATACTAGCGTGTTTATTTTTTGGACTGATCATTTCTTTTTCTCAGTAATTGAGGAGGCTAACTGGCTTATGCTGTCCGAGGACATTCAGAAGCCAGGAGACGGATTCGATGCAGTTATCTGCCTGGGGAACTCATTTGCTCATTTACCAGATTTTAAAGGTAAAGTTTATTAATGTACAATTACTTGAGCTCGTTAATGGTTGTAGATGTATTGACTGATTTGAATATCTTCCAGGTGATCAGAGTGATCAGAAGCTGGCTCTGCAGAACATAGCCAGCATGGTGAAACCTGGAGGAATCCTGATCATCGATCACAGGAACTACGACTACATCCTTGAGACAGGAAAAGCTCCGCAGGGCAAGAACATTTATTACCAGGTATTCCAGTGTTCAAAAACACCGCATGAACCTGTAGAACTCGTTCAGTTTTCTGGGTATAATTTATGATTGGATCTGCATGGAATAAGATAAAAGACGACCAGGCATGCTTTTATAGAAAATGAATTAACAACAGGCTGGTGTGATGTGCCTGGACACAAAGCGGAGTTACTGCTATCACCCTGAAGTTGACTATACAGTGGATCCTCGGCATACGAATTTAAGTTTTTATTAGAAATAATGTAAATGCAGATAATCCGGTCCAGCCACATCAAAAATATTACCAAGGGTCCTCACAGGAAGTGGTGCCACTAAGCTTGGGCTGAAAATAGAAAAGGGCACCCACGCCACCAATCTGTCAACAAAAAAAACTGACCTAGCTTTTGACCGTGTGCTGGACACAGAATATTCGTTCCTGTCATTCTTTGTTAGACGACTCAAATCACTGCATGTGGGTAAAGTGACAAGCAAAAAAAATCTGTGGCCTTGAGTCCAAAGATATGGAAACATTTCAGAAAGCCAGTCCAAGAAATGAGGTTCTTGTGAAATCTTCTTCAAGATACGCCTACAGATTTCACATTGAACTCCTCATTAACCTAAACCAGACAAAACATGAAGCTAGTCAGCAGAGTACCTCTGATGAAATTTACCTGTTTCTAGGTAAATTTAATGCTGTGGAATGTCCGTAAAGCAGGTTAGCTCCTGTTAAGTGAAAAACACAGCATGTTGAATTATTAAGAAGCCAAAAAAAATCTTGAAGACTTTCGTGTTTTGGGAAACTTGCTTACACCATCAACACTGACTGTCACAAAACACTACCTCCTTAAAAACCCATCTCTGCAGGGCGGTACTCATAAAACTCTCATTCATTAGTGGAAGATTACGTTACTGTGTAATTAACAATTATACATTTATCTTTGTGATAAAAAAGCCATTTTTGAAGTGTTTGTACATGCAGTGTGCACTATAGGCATCCCTGTTGTTACTAAATAAATGAATACAGTCTGCATTATAATGTAGAACAGTAACCCAGCCCGCATCCCACCATCCTGTCATTGGTTATTTTCCTGTAATATCATGGACATTGTTGTTGTTGTCCTTTGGCTGCTCTCTGGTCTGGGTTGATGCAGTGGATCATCCGGTAAGCATATTTTAATCTGGCACAGATTTGATGATGGATCCCTTCCTGATGCAATTTTATCTGGGCTTTGGGACTGGCACTGAGAATTAACCCCTTATAGGCTGGACTCCTTAACGGGAACAAAAAAATGGCACATAATGCCTATGGACACAGGCCTGTCTAGCACGTGTTAGTGTAACCTCTGGATTCAGTGGATTCATCAGGGATATGCTTTCATCCAAAAACGGAACTGAATTCAAGCCTGGAGCTGTGCAAGGGTTGGGGGATTTTAATTTGTTGGTATACAAGATGTTAGTACACAACCTTCACCCACTTTTTAGACCCAAGATTCAAAAATGTTTTTTCTGCCTCTCTCTGTTTGTTCTCTAGAGTGATTTGAAACAAGACATCGACACATCTGTACTCTGGGTGAACAACAGGCCCACCATGGTGACACTGGACTACTCGCTGGAGATCTCACAACCTGAAGGATCACAGAAAGCACCTGAGACAAGGTACTACAGTAAACTGAAGGAGCTAATTTAGAGTGTTTAGAGATTTTCCTTTCAAACATGTAGCCATTTTAATGGAAAACTGGTTTATTTTCCTCTTATTAGAGGCTAAGCATCACTGTATATTATTATTATTATTATTATTATTATTATTATTATTATTATTGGTATTTTGCTTGGCATACTTGAAAACATGTGCAACCCTGGTGTGCCTTTGGAGCTCGATAGCAGACAGTGTCATTAACAGATTAATTAAAAGATTTATACACCTTCAAAAAGGGTTAGCTAATTCTTGTGTATGCCATGCGACCTGGCTCAGAGTTCAGGTTTATGTTCAGTGATGCAGCATAATCACATCCACATGCCAGCACTTGCTCATGAAACAGGAATTGCTGAACCGCTGGTGCTTCTAGATAATCAGCCCAATGAGCAAGTGTATTGTTTTATGAGATTCATGCAACTGAGGAACATACCTCCAGTTTCAACCCATATGGGTCAAAAAGGGTTTTTAATGTAATATAAATGTAAGCAAAATTTCACTGTGCTACAGACCAGTCAGGGTGCACAGGTGGTCATAATGGTCATAAAGTGCTACACTGGGTTGCCAGATAAATCACTCTAGTAGCTCTTGCAACTCATTCATGTTATTAATACTTGTATTAGGAATTACAGTTACATTTGCATGATGAATAATGATTTACATCTGTTGCTATTTATTAAGCAGACTTATAATATGAGGCAGGATATCCTAATTTCCTGTCTGTCTTACAGTAAATTCCGCTTGTCGTATTACCCGCATCGGCTGGAGAGCTTCAAGGAGCTTCTGAAGGCAGCATTCTGTGGAAAGTGCAAGCAGAAAGTATATGGTGATTTCAAGCACTATACTCCAGGACAAGGAGAAGCTCCTTGTTATTTCATCCACGTTGTTGAAAAGACTGCTTAAGTCAATCTTTATGACCCAAAATTTTATCTCTGCTATTGCCTCATGCACATTTTTTCTGCTTCATTTGCCATTGTTTTTAATGGAGGTCTGACCTTGGAAGCTTTCCACGACAACAAAGGCAGAGCTGAAGACACAACACAATGCTGCAGATCATCAGAATGTGGGAAACCCAAAGAGTACTGGGGCTTAAATGCTTATTCACCATGGTGCATCAGGCAGCTTGTGTGTGTGTGTACGCGCGCATGTGTGTGTGTGTGTGTGTGTGTGTGTACGCGCGCATGTGTGTGTGTGTGTGTGTGTGTACGCGCGCGCGCGTGTGTGTGTGTGTGTGTGTGTGTGTGTGTGTACGCGCGTGTGTGTACGCGCATGTGTACGCGTGTGTGTATGTGTACGTGTGTGTGTGTGTGCGCGCATGTGCCACTGAGTATTTTGTCCATTTCGCTCACCCAACAGCATGATAATTGTCCGATTTCTCAGCTGGAGCTACGGTTATTGCTTTTACTTAAACTTAAACTTTTATAATCTTGTTTTAATTGTACATACATACAAACCACACTGCGAAATTTTGAGTCCACAGCTACATCCCTTAACCTGAAGCTGACAAAAGGAAGTTGTGTCTAGTTTACTCATCCAGATCTTCCGTTGAAGTCAACTAGAAAGGCTTTTACAAATATGACACTTTACTTTGCTTTTCATCTAGCTTTACTACTGACAGTCTTTTGTTTATAAAGTCGTTGCTGAACTTTTATCTTACTAACAGACTGGGCCAGAAACCCAAAAATTCTTATTACTCCCTGGAGTCTGAATAAGTACAAAGTCTGTACGCATATTTTCTTTAAACATTGGCTGTTTGTGTATTGCGTCAACAGTGACCTTGAAAGGTTTACTCCACAATGAATGACTTTAATGTTTCCCAACAGTTACTAAATGTTGCGGTGTATTCTGAGTGGAAATTCACTTTGGTTAAAAGTTTCCTACTCTTCTTTGCTGTTAGTGAGATTTAGCACTCACTCATCTCTAACTAAAGAGAGTGATGCAGCAGCGCTTTAGACTCTCTATCCTCTTCATCTGTACATTCTGATTCCTTCCAAAGTCTGAATTTTATTGCTTATACCTTCGTCAAAGGCGTCGCACTTGTCATCACATACGGCTGATACACAACTAGTTGACCCGAGTCGCTGTCGTAACTGCACAACTGCACCTATTAACCTACAACATTAGAGAGGCTCACAGTTGTAAACTTCTCACTGGATTAATACAGAACTGGAAAATACAGTAGCAGCTGTATCTAATGCATCAGAAACATTTCTATAAAAGCGTTTCATGGTGGAATTTACCTTTAAGATTGTGATAGCGTTTACAAAGCTCACAGTCTCCATCTGCTGGACCGATCAGTGATTGGAGTCTAAAGGTGCACTATAGAAAAATGCATTTTCTTATTCATGCTGTTTCTTGATATGTTTTTAATGTTTCACTAGCTTAAATGTTTGTTTGGTTTGTCCTGATGAAACACCAAAGTGCAAAGTTCAGGTAGAATTTGTTCAACCACTGCTTGTCCCAAGGTGACCCGAAATGAATAAAGTGCAATTTCAGGTCACTTTAGGACCTTTTTAAGATAGTTTGTACTTTGATATATAAGGCATGTGTCAATATAATATTGTTCTTGCTTAAGTAATATTTGTTTGTAGGTCATTACATTATACTGATATAGTATTTTGCTATTCATTATTGCAATGTAATCACAAATCATCAAACTGTTGGTTATTTTAAGCCACTGGTTTTGAATCATGACGGGTTTCATTTTGGGTAAAAGTGAACAAACGGAGCAGCCTTTTTGTCCAAACCATGAACGGTGTATACTTTCTTTATGTTGATTATATAAAAAAATACTTGTAAATAATTCTAGACAAGTGAAAGGAAAGTCTTATATTTCAGAGCTTTACAGAACTTTAATTAAACTGCTGTCTTAATATTTGTGTCTGATATTATCCCAGTATGAATGTTAGTAGTCTTTCTTCTCCCTGATTTCTAAAAGAATAAAGTACATACACACATAAATATTTTGTAGAAACACAATCAATCGTTTAATCCCATTATTGTGCATCATGAAAAACAGAAATGGCTCAAAAATCCCAAAATGAATCAATGCTGAACATCCAGTGTGTTAGCAAGCTTATTATACATGCTGTGTGATGCATTTTAGACACGTTTAGGTTTTAATCAGTCAGTAATGTAAGTGATTGAGGTTCTAGTCCGGGATTTATGTTATTTAGTGTCAGTCAGTCATTAAGTAATATACATCGACCAGGCATAACATTATGACCAGCTGGGCACCCTGACTGGTCTGTGGTTATGCAGCCCCATATGCAACACACTGTGATGCACTGTGTATTCTGACACCTTTCTATCAGAACCAGCATTAACCTCCTCAGCAATTTGAGCAACAGTAGCTCATCTGGTGGATCGGATCACACGGGCCAGCATTTACTCTCCATGTGCATCAATGAGCCTTGACCGCCCATGACCCTGTCACCGGTTCACCACTGTTCCTTCCTTGGACCACTTTTAATAGATACTGACCACTGTAGACCGGGAACACCCCACAAGAGCTGCAGTTTTGGAGATGCCCTGATCCCATCACAACTTGGCCCTTGTCAAACTCCCTTAAGTCCTTACACTTGCCCATTTTTCCTGATTCTAACACATCAACTTTTAGGACAAAATGTTCACTTGCTGCCTAATATATCCCACCCACTAACAGGGGCCATGATGAGGAGATCATCAGTGTTATTCACTTTAAGGTTTTAGTCAGTCAGGTACCTGTTTTTAATTATGGTTTTAGTCAGAAATGTGTTTTATTTGGGGTTTAGTGAGTCATGTACGTATATCATTTAGGTTTCAGTCAGGGATGGCGTTACCGAATCAATTTACTGACTCGATTCTCGATTCTGACACGAACCAACCGATTCGAATGAATCGAAATGCAACTACTGACTGACCAAAAAAAAAAAATCACAGCACCATAGACACTGACCGTTAAAAGCAAGAAACATTCACACGTCCTATTTACACCATCGGCTAATAGTACCCATACCAATGTTAGCCTAAAACCACATTTAAAATGACTCTGCACAGTGGAATATTAGAACTAAAACAATTTGAATCGACTCACTCGAAGTGAGAGAACCGATTCACAGAACCGATTCGCGCGCGATTCATTTCCGATAGAGGAAAATGGCGTTTTGAGAAGAGCTAAACATCCTCATCTATAAACTGGTGTAATACAGGGTTTCCCAATGTCCGTGGCTAATGCGAAACAGGCCATTTTCAACCCGGTAGGTATCATTAATCCAGGATGACAACGGTTGTTGTTTTTTAGCACATATATTTCTGCTTAGCTACAGATAAACCACAGCTGTCCTGGTTAGCATCCGTTAACCGGTCCAGGTAAAAGCAAGTGAGCAACAGAGGCTAAAAACAAGTAGCCACCTTGCTATATTCCTTGTGGATATATAAAGTAGAGATGTTATTTGTGAACGCCATCGTTAATGTAATCTGCTGGATTTATTTCAGGTAATTCCTTTCACAGGACTCATCCCAGGTGGGCTTCAGCCTGGAGAGATGGTTGTAGTTCAGGGCTGTGTTCTCAATCATGCTGACAGGTAACACTTATTAATAGGTAACACTTTTACAAACCACTAAGACTGTAATATTATGACCTGTAATATGAACATGATGCCTCTAACCTGAAAAAGTAAAAATCAACATGCATCTTTATCATCTGTAAAAGCGTCTGGACTTTTTTTTCCCCCCCATCAGAAATAGCCTTTATTTGTCACATATACATTACAGCACAGTGAAATTCTTTCTTCGCATATCCCATCTTTGGGGATTGGGGTCAGAGCACAGGGTCAGCCATGATACAGCGCCCTTGGAGAGAGGGTTAAGGGCCTTGCTCAAGGGCCCAACAGTGGCTTAAACCCCCGATTTTCTGGTCAACGAACCAGAGCTTTAACAGCTTGAGCCACCACCATCAACATGATGATCTGTTTTTTTACTTTAGTTAACAGTTTCTACATTACCAACAGTGCTGTTTAACAGTGAGTGATTGGACAGTCACTTCAGCTCTACCTAGACGGCACGATGCAGCGGCGCTTTAATTCTTTACTTTGTCCAGCGCTCTCATCTCATCATGTCACTCTGCTCCATAGATCTCACGTTAATACCACCAGCAACTGCATCTGAGTTTGCTAAACTGTCAGAGCCGTGTATCTGCTGTATCTTTGGTTGTATAGCTGCAATTTAAGTACCCACTACGTCTTATATAAAAACGCAACAAACCACACTCTTGCTGTTTTTCTTTGTTAGGAGCTAAAAGCGAAACCTTAGAAGCAAACGTTTCTTCCTTATGGTTAGGATTGCTGAATCATTTCTTACGTTAAAAGCCATTTTAACCACACTAGCAGTGTCCTCTTTCACTGGAGAACGAACCAGCAAATTATGAGCTGAACACAAGACCGATATATTTCAGTATAAACGTTTCATCTTAATGTGTTTTCCTTTAAATGCTCAGGATATGTGATTTGATGAATCCACACAGCTGAAATATTTAAGTCAGAACAATCTGTAACCATGCTGCATTAAGACTCCACAAGTTTATCATTTATAAACTTGCATAGCATACGGTTGCAGTATGAAATCATTTAATTGCAAATACACGTTTTGTTTAGATTGTGCAGATCTAGTCTAGATTACGTGCAACATTTTTAGAAGTGTGTTGTGGTTATTGCACAGCAAAACAAGAATCATGTATAATATGAACGGGAACGGGAATTATCAAGGTGAAATATTAAGCAGCATAGTTTTATGTAATATATTTATGTAGTTATATATAAGTGTACTCCTGCTTCCAGGTTCCAGTTTGACCTGACCTGTGGCAGCAGCACTAAGCCCCGAGCCGACATCGCTTTACACTTCAATCCCCGCTTCAGGAGCTCACCGTGTATCGTTTGCAACTCCTTACAGCAAGGTAGCTGGGGTCGAGAGGAGGTCCTGGATCAGATGCCTTTTAAGCAAGGAGCATCCTTTGAGACAATCATTCTAGTACAGGAAGATGTGTTCAAGGTGAGTGACCTGATATTCACCTGGAGAGTCTGGGTTTGAGCTGGCTTGGCATGTGATGAGAAACACTAGTATTTACCACCTGTCTCTGAGTAGGATATACATTTCTGATTATCACCCTGGTTAAGGAAGAAATTTGCAATTCTACTCCTGTGGTTCCCAAACATGTCTGCTAGTTCCTGTTCGTCATTGCTGCTCTTGGACGAGTGGTCTGTGCGCATGAAAAATAATTGACATGCACGTACCTCCTTCTTGCAGTAGTTAATAGCTGACCAGAACATATTAACAAGTTTACCATACAAATTTCCCACCAGAGGGCGCTGTTGGGCCAAAAATAATTGCAGCTTTAAATTAAAACCAGATCTTTTAATTTTACACAAAACATCTGTATCAACTTTCTGTGAGCTACTGGATAGAAACTAAATATACCCGATCTGGTATGTGTAAGTGATTTCATATTTATTTCCCCATTTCCCAGCCATCAGAGGCAAGACTACAACATTTTATATCCAAAGCAAATAGAAGGTACCTGCATTGGGTGCAAATAATGATAAAAGAAGACTGATTAATAAAAGATGATCATGTCACCTTTTATTTTTTTTTGGTGGCAGAATTCAATGCAAATTTAAGATAACTCCGTTTGCAGTTTTTTCAAAATTCCTGCAGATGTTATCACAATACACATTCAGCCAAAGCCCTTATAGATGCACGTGCGGCCAATGTGAGTACAGTTGTCGCAGAAAGTCATTACATATGTGTCTTCGCTGGTAGGAAGGGAAAAGAAGAATCTTCACCAAGTAGTATTAAAGTAGTTTCACACAAATTGCATTACAAATGAAAACAGTTGCAGCAAAATCAAGCATTTTTGGCCACAGCAATCACAGAAAACTCTGACTGTTGTCCTGGTATTCATTACACTAGATGTCTCTCTTCCTGTAAGAGGATGGATGTTAAAATTTAAAGCATGTAGACATGATCGTAAACCGGGTAGGTTTTAAGAGTACACGCGTTGTGGTGACCTGGGAAAACCTGGCACATAATGTCATCAAACTGTGGTTTTATACCATATATTAGAATTGTAGCACATTGCCTGTATCTGTATGTTTTCTTATATGGATTTAAACCAGAAGTGAACAGAGCTGCCAGGTTGCACATATGATGATACGAATATCGCAAATTCGGAAATGCACATGAAGATTGAAAAAATAAGAAATATTTATCTACAATTTCTGGGCTAGTTTCAAGTGTGTTTTTTTTTATTTGCTGCATCAGGGGCAGCATAACGCACTCAAGGGAAACTGCTACCCGCCCACTTCCACATGCCATAATTGGCTAGTGTCACTGTGAGTAATAGTGGGAAGAGAGAGAGAGAGCATGTCGCCTCTTCCTCTCTGAGAGAGCGGTCAATTTTGCTCTCCTGGACTGTGGTATTGAACTCTGGATCTCTGGACATGTGGGTTTGGGCTTGGGTTGGAGTTTTGCCAGGACTTGATAACCATCCCTACAAGCTTGTGTATTCGTGTTTGTTTAGGACACATTTGTCCATCTGTTCTTATTCGGGAAAACCTGTACTGTATATAAATTTTAAAAAACACAAGTGAAGTGTGTAAACTGTTTGCGGTGTAATGTGTGAAATATGTTTTTTCTTTTGTTGTGTCTTAGACAGAAGAAGAGTTTAAAATCTGGAATGTCAACAGTAAGGCTAGATTGTCTGGTTTTGGTGAAATATGTTTGTCTTCTCGAAGTAAAGACGAAATAAAAAAACAACCAAATCTTTTTGCAGTTTTCTGGAAGCCACCACACAGTGATGTCTGATTATGGAGATAAATAGGGTTGATAACTATAAACGAGAGTTCTCTACACTCCCGAAACATCCGGTACTTCAAGCACAGGCTATCAAGATGCTCAGCAGTGTGGTGTGTCTATGATGGCTGTTTCTGTCCTGCAGGTGGCAGTAAACGGAGCTCATGTCCTGGAGTATCGGCACAGAATCCCTCTGCACAGGGTCGACACGTTCTCCGTATCAGGAAAAGTTCAAATACAAGCCATTGGCTACGTCCCAAGCTCGGTAAGACGCCCTGTCTCATCACAACAAATCATTTACTGATTCCTTTTCAAATCAGTTCGGTTATTAAGATTCATAATCTCATTTCCACAGGCAATATTTTCAGAATCGGGTGATTTGGTGAGTTGGAACTGATATATTACTTTGAAAACAAAGAATTCTGTACAAAGCTGCACCAGTTACAATGAAGACATTTTCTCATCACCTCTAGAGTATACCCTACAGAGGCAGCATACTTAAAGGGCTCAGTCCTGGACAGCACATAACAATTAAGGGTCATGTCAGCTTGTTTCCTCACAGGTACCTTAGCTCTGCTCCTTTATTTTATTATTCATATAACAGGCACACTGTAACTGATTTGTTTTATGTGTTCTAGTTTCTCTATAAACCTGAGGTGCAGCGAGTCAAAAAACATCGCCCTACACGTCAATGCACGGATCAAATCGGGCACACTGGTCCGCAACTCCTTCTTAAGCGAGTCTTGGGGACCCGAGGAGATGGAGCTCTCGTACTTCCCCTTCACAGCTGGGAAATATTTTGAGGTAGGAGTGTGTATTACGGCAAAGAAAAGGGGCTTCTGACATTCACACAGGAGACTTTAGTGAGTGAAATCGTTGCTGTAGCATGACATAACGCCTGGTTACCCGGTTTTGACCACCAGGTTTGTAACACTGACTCAGTATTGTTAAATTGTGACTTATGCCAAAAAAGAAAAATTAACAGCTTTTTATTTAGAGCTATTTCAAGCTCTCCTGTCGCACAGTGTGGGATGGGGAATGCTTCTTTGGAGACGTGAAGACACCTCATATTTTTAAACAGCATTATCATATTACGGACAAACGGAGAGCACTAACTCCTCTATTCTGTTCATGCAATTGGCTAGCGTTGCTCTGATCGACAGGAAGTAGAGAGGAAGACAATCAAAACAGACTGATGAGCAGCTTGGATTCTTACTCTACTGATATTCAAACTCAACACGTGACTTATTAACACGTTATTACTGCTTAAACTCCTCTTAAAGGAATACCTTCATGTGTTTTTCATTTAATCTTCCACATCTGCAGCACATCATTCTAAGAAATTAGACGTTAGTCTGGATTCCTTTGCTGAATTTTTTTGTCCTCCTCATCGAACTTACCTTCAAGATCAAAAGCTTTCATTCCTGATTCATGGTAATGATTCAGCGCTTTAAAAGACAAGTAATTGAGATAACCTTTAATAAAAAATAAATAAGGAATAGTTAAAGAAAAAAAAGGCCAGCGCTGTTACATGTGAGGCTTTTCTAAGGATGAGAACACATTTTACATCTTCACTTCTTCTCATGATGACCTGAGAACTTTGAGTAGTAGTATTAATAATAATAATAATAATAATAATAATAATAATAGGATACTGTAGCTTTTTACCTCAGAACTGCTGCTGTAATCATAAAACCTGTGCTCCACCCAGGACTCTTATTAACATCACTGTACTGTATACTGTACCACTAACCCCACTATCTGGTAACTCCCTCTAGAGGATGAGTTCCCTTTTGAGTCTGGTTTCTCACAAGCTTTCTTCCTCAGGGAGTTTTTCCTCACCACTCGTACCTCTGGCTCATTAGGGATTTCAGTCTAATTCTGTATCCTAAAGTGATTTCATGGTAATATGCATAAAGCTTAGTTTGAACGTAGCAAAAGCAATGTTATTAAAATATTAGATTAGTATTTTATTAATTTGGCTTATCAAATTTGAACTGAAATTGTATCTAAATGCAAAGATTTCTGGGATGACACGAAGTGCATATTAAATCAGGGTTAAATCAAGATCTCGAATGTTCACCAGTTGTTTAAGTATTTTGTGGCAGGAACATCATCATCATCATCATCATTCGAAAGCACTTACAGAATTCTGGTTGTCTGTGGCTCTTGAACACACCTGTTCTTATCCATCCGTGTCTTCAGATCATCATCCTGTGCCAGACTCACCAGTTTAAAATCGCCGTGAACGGAGAGCATCTGCTGGAGTACAGACACCGAGTGCAGGACCTGAGCTCCATCACCCAGCTGGAGGTCCTCGGAGACCTGGACTTACAGGACATTAAGCTCTGGTGACTCTCAGCTCAGAAACAGCACATGCTCACTTCAGCACTTAGGGTTTTTTTTTTTTTTTTTCTTTTTTAACCAGCCAATTACTGAATACACAGCTGTGTCACTGATGGAGAACGTTTCCAAAACATGATCTCAGACCTGGATTCCTGGAACTTTTTTTCCATAGTGTAGCGATTATAAATATATATAAATATAATAAGTGACTACTTACTCGCTTTATGTCACAATGACATAGAAACACGTTTAAAATATAATCAGGGTACATTTTCTGAGATGTGTCAGTCTGAAAAACTTGCACAGAACATTTACTACTGACTCACTAAGCTCTTACAATAGCTATTATCTGGATGAGTGAAGATCCTGGGCATGGTGTCTAAAGAATGATCAGTGGTTTCGAATGAAAGCTTTAAAGAGACATTACAGTGGTTTAGATGAATCTCTATTAAATGTGTTATAGAGTTACACTTTGGGTTAATTAGTAGTTAGCATCTCCAGGGTCAGGGGGGTTTGATTCCTCCATCCGCCCTGTGTGCATGGAGCTTGCATGTTCGCCCTGTGCTCTGGGGGGTTTCCTCCAGGTACTCTGGTTTCTTCCTAAAGTTCAGTGACGTGTTATAGGCTGATTGGTATCTCTAAATTGTCCAAATTGTCTGTAGTGAATGAGGGTGTTCGTGTGTGAATGTGTCCTGTGATTGGTTACCACTCCGTCCACGGTGCTGTCCATCTTCTGTAGTGCTTATCCTACACAGGGTCACAGGGAACCTGGAGTCAAAACCAAGAGACTGGGATATCCCAGTCTCTTGGTATAGACTCCAGGTTCCCTGTGACTCTGTATCCCAGTCTCTTGGTATAGACTCCAGGTTCCCTGTGACCCTGTATCCCAGAATTACCTGTATCTCAGTCTCTTGGTATAGACTCCAGTTTCCCTGTGACCCTGTATCCCAGAATTCCCTGTATCCCAGGCCCTTGGTATAGACTCCAGGTTCCCTGTGACTCTGTATCCCAGTCCCTTGGTATAGACTCCAGGTTCCCTGTGACCCTGTATCCCAGAATTCCCTGTATCCCAGTCCCTTGGTATAAACCCCAGTTTCCCTGTGACCCTGTATCCCAAAATTCCCTGTATCCCAGTCTCTTGGTATAGACCCCAGGTTCCCTGTGACCCTCTGTAGGATAAGCGCTACAGGAAACGGATGGATAAAAGTGATCAAAGAGCTATTTCTAAGTATGAAGTTCTAAGTTGAAATTATTTTGCTATATAACTGTTAATTATAGTTAAAAGCCTAAATGACTGTTCATTGCATTGAATCTAAAGCTCAATAATCCAAACTGTAAAATGAATATATAGCTCCAGAACGTCTGCTTGAATCTACCAGCAGCCGTGTTAAGACTAGACAAAGTGCTGCTCAGATTATATCAGATGTTATGGCGGTAAAACTGATGGGTTTTCTCCATGGAAATGTTGGACATAAAAGCTCAAATGGCTCCAATAAGTAAACATGAGGGTACATTTTTCTCTGATGTGCCTAATATTTAAGTAAAAAAAGGATTATAGTTATGGAAAAATGTATATAGCAGTTTTCAGGGGGGTGACGGGATTTTGTTTAATACTGTATGCAACCACTAGAATAATGAACAAAGCAACGAGGCTGGATTATACAGATTTACACCCGTCATGTTCGCTTGGTTAAAATGGAGGACTGTATAATCAGTTTGCTAAGAGTGCAGATGTATTGTTACGGAGTAACAGTGTTATTATAATTAACGTGCTTTATACTGATGGATTTAAAAAAGCATGTAATAAACACTACAATCAACTTCCAAGGCTTTGTTCAGAGCTTAAATCCAGTATCTCCACAGGGAAACTTGCTTGTTTTCAGGTTCCATACTGAGTTTCTTGGCTTCTGATTTAGAGTATAGTGATTTACATAATCAATCAGTTCATGCCTCCGAGGGTTGAGTAGAAACATCACAGACAGACATTTTCCATTGCATCAAGACCACCACCTTTAATCTTTATCTGCTGTTTATTTGCCTGTACTGAGAAACAAGAGAACATGGTTATTTGAAAGTCATTATAATTCAGCGTGGTATCCCTTTAAAGCCTTTGTAAAAGAACTGGGTACTGGATACTAACTGGATACCAACTGAAACTGACCAGCTTACAAACCTGCAGTACATCATTTATTTATATATATATAATATATATATATACATACATACATACATAAATATAAATAATTTATCAGCATGTTCCCCCTTTAATATTTCTGTATATTCCTTTTTTATTATTTATTATTTTTTGTTTTATTAATTTTATTTATTGATTCCCCCTGCCATTTTCCTGTTTTGATGTTATTTATTTGCAAATTTTATTTTAAATTGTTGTCCTTCATCTGTCCTCTGATCCACATATATGAATTTTGACACTGATGCCCTTCCTGACACAACCCTCTCATTTTATCCAGCCATGGGACTGAGAATTAACCCCTCAGTGCCTGGGTTGTTTCCCTGCCTGAAACTCGAACCCAGGCCACAGTGGTAAGAGCTGCAAGACCAGAAGGGGTTACTTACTATTTAAGTTTTATTTATTTATTTATTTATTTACTAATAGATAGTGTTTATGTCCAGAGGAAGATCAGGATTGGGTGATGTTTTGTTAAAACAGTTAAATAAATCTTGTTAAAAAATACTAAAATAATTACAGTTGAAGTCTAGCGACAGATGTCTCAAGACAGATGTTAAAGAGATTGACGTCTTTGTGGCACACTTTCCTGAGACGACTTTCTCAGCAGGAAGAATCACCACCATAAAACTTTACCTTACCTTACAGTAGGTTTTAAAAATGATTTTGTATTTTAATGATCTGAAGTTAGGGGGAAAACAGAAAAACATGTTACAACTTAAATAAATAATAAGCCATGTCGGTCTCACTGAACAGATTTTGGCTCGAGTGTAATGTTGTAGATGTGAAATTTCATTTATTAATAATTGCGCTTAGGTTTCTGTTATAGCCGAAGAAAAAACGTAGATAATTTTGTCTGTAGTAATATCACACAATACAGATTCAGTAGCTTTTGAAAAACACAGTCTTCATTCAGGTCTATACATGTATTCATTTACTAGAGTAACAGAAGTCTTCTGAAAATGAGACATTTTTGAGTGGATCCTAAACTAAAAAAAACTAAACCTCGCTAAAGTTTTCCTGCATTTGGTGAAAGGTTGTGGAGTACAAAGACAAAGCTACTGATGATGCTTATTGCAAACAACGGCATTCTAACAACTCTGATATCAAGCAAGTAACTGATACTCGTAACGAATCAGATTTTATTGGGCAGTGTATTATTTTTCCATGACACAGTATCATAGGTCGTGTTGGTAAGACATCCACCACAGGCAATCATCACAAGATAACACTGTGTTTATGCAGACCAGGGAACTTCGCAGCATACAACATCGAGTCTTTAAAGATGCAGGAACGGCTTTTACACGTTATCCCATTTAAAAGTCAGGGAATGCAGTAATATCCATGTGATAGACACCAATTTGTCGAGAAAGGAAAACATCTGTTTGTGGCACAAGACTAGATCATATACTTTCCAAAATATGTAAAAAAAAAAAATAGAGAGAGAGAAAGTTTATGCATCTGCATCATCATGGCAACAGCTCATGTTATCAACTGTGCAATGATCTCAAAAGACGGGTGGCAAAAACTGTCCGTTCCCAATCGTCAAAAAGGGATTCAGATTTTTTTATTTATTTTTTTTTTTGGAAAACAGCCCAAAAAATACAAAGTGAATCCCAGCGAGTGACACATGAAGCAGCTTTTCAAGTGGAACGTCCTCTTCTTAAACGGTTCGATGCACTGAATTAGTTACAGCCCTTTGTTTTAGAAGCCACCCAGCCCTTGGGGCAGCAGCTCCCGTATCCAGACAGTCCAGAGGAGCAAAGACGGATTTGGCAGCTCACTTTGTGGCTTGGGAGTGTGGCAGATTGGGTTTAAACGTGTTCCGGTCCACACTGAGTGATTTAGTCAGTCAGATCACTGAGATTGTACTGAGTGTTACGATGAGGAGCGAGCAGGCTCTTGGCACAGATTAAAGGGCAGTGTGGGAAGCGACACACGAGATGACCACGCATCAGTAGATTTAAACAGAGCTGAGTTTGATCAGGCCTCTGACCGAGTCCTCGTGTAGAGAGTCCTGGCTGGCGGGGTTGTAGAAGGGCGCTGTGTGGCCGTGGTCCAGCGGGCTTGTGCAGGGAAGCATGCCTGGGGGCGACGGGGCATCGTCAGGCGTGAGGAAGTGGTGTTGGGCCTCGGGGGCAGGAGGGCTCAGACTCTCAGCGTCACAGCTCAGACTCGGGGTGGAGGTCGGTGGTGTGGGCTGGCCGAGAGGAAGCAACGGGCAGGGAGCCCCTAGGGCTGGCTTTCCAGGCGCCGATGACTCATCAGCCGTGACCGGGGTCTCGCTCTGCAGCAGCGGCGTAGCGGCGGCCTGCAAAACGAATTTGGTGCTCTGAATGCACTGGTCTTGGTCACACTGAATAAGAGAGAGAGAAGGTACACAAAAAAATAAAAAATAAAAGGGGGTGGGAGGTGAAAGATGTCATTTGACGGGGATGAACAGGGGAGAAAATTGGACAGAAATTGTTATCGATCAGCAGTGAGCAGAAATAAAAGATGTTAGTGGTTTGCATTATTCGAATACAAAAACGTTTTCACTTTCAAAACGGCTCACCTTTTTTTTATTCGGCCCAAATGAATGGACGCGTGTGAGAGAAATACTAAGCGGAGCTCTTCTGAAACTACCATCGATCATTTTCATTAAGCCTAACAACATTAAAGCGCAGGGTTGGTCACAGGGAACAATCGATCACTCTGGGCGGAAAAAACAAAAAACATCTGTGCTCCCTTCAGGTAGACCTTTCACATCCAATTACAGCAGAACAAATTTTCACTGCACTTACAACACACATGGAATGGCTTTTTAAGGATGCTTTTAGGTAGCGTTATTAGGCCTGGGACAAGTGATGACAGTATAGATAGACCATAGACGGAACTGATGCTGGCTGTCATTTTGAGGGGAAAACGTGATGTCTGTAGCTTTCAGAGTGACCAAAATAAATTGGGTAGTATTTCATAATGAGTGTTGACAGCCCTTGCTGTCTGCTGTTCGAACCTTAATAACCCTCTGACCAAACATTGCTCTTTGCTGCAACTTCCCTTGTTCCTGCTGTCAAACTGTTAATGTTTTCTCTCCCAAAACATGTTGTTTATCAAGTTTTATCAAGTTTAGAAGGTGTTATCAGGGTAACTCAATAATTCAATTCAGTAATTTCACCACAGAATGCATGTAGGTCTAGTTTTTAATTATTTTATTTCAGTTTTATAATGAGTTATGTCTTGTTAAAGAATAACTAAGCAAAACAAATTGACGAAGTTGACTTATCACAGCACTTGTAACATCTGTCTGGTATTTTTCCAGCTGTGGTATGCGAGTCTGGCCACGCCCACGTCTCCCCCACAGGATATACTATTCACAGTCAGTAATGATTAAGAAGGTACTATGGAATGATGGCAGATTACACATGATCTCACAAACCTAACCAGTGTATACTAATTAGAGTGTAACTAATATTTAATATAATTCCTCCCAATGTCTGTGACTGTTTAGACTGACGGTATTCTCAATCCATGACCTAGTGAACCAGTATCATCACTTTTGCGAGCCTCTCCCGATTAGGATGTCTGCCTGATACCGTAAATGTAAATAAAATGAAGCTGGTGTTTAAAATGAACTTGTTGACTCAACTCACTAATCATCAACTAATTGAGCGCAAAATCTACATTACGTTGCTTTCATGCTGCGAATCTCTACACGATAAGATGCTAAGTCGATTAGAAAAGCGGTTCATACAGCGATCCTGTATTCCACTCTGTGCTGAGATGGAGTGCGGAAACTCACAGTAGAGCACCTCTCAATGTAGACCTGAGTTCAACCAGCAATTATATTAAGACTTGTAAACTGATCAATCACAGTAGATGGTATGGAACAACTACTACTCCTTTTCTGGCTTCACTTCAAATAACTCTTTCTGGAAAGATTTGAGAAGTTGGATTTATTTCTCGCTACAAACCACGACATGAATACAGCAGGATTCAGCAGGCAGGAATCATCTCAAGTCCTTAAACCACAGCCTAGTTCAGATTGCTGGATTTTGCCAGCAAAATGAATGAAGCACCTAGGATAAATAAACGAGCGACTGTTCTTTTTCCATGGTGAGCTGAAGGTGATACGAGGGGTACGAGACGAAGCTTATAATCATATCTGAGAGCGTTCATTCAGAAAAAGCTTCTGGAGACTAGACGCTATGAGGCGTATTTGAAAATAAAAGGATGCCAGATTTCTCAGCTATTGAAGGAAGCTCAAAACCCTGCAGCTTTTTTATTTTTTCTGTTAGAACTGAAGTGAAAATAAGGCTCTTATCAAATATCAGAGATGGCAGAACTCCTAAATCAATAGTCACAAATATTTAACCGCATGCTGAGTCATGGACAGTCCAGATTTTGAAAACAAGAATATAACTTCCTGTATTACGTCCTGAGTCAAACCATACCTACATGCTGTATTCAAATACAACACTGACAGTAGGTCACGCTAGGATTACAGCTAATCATCTTCATATTAATCGGAGATTATTTTACTACAAGCTTTAACAGTAGTACTGGATCATTTAAAGCCACTCTCTTTTTGGTTTCTTTGCATAGATCCATGACCTCAGTAACCCTGTTCAGTGCTTTAGTAGTTTATTGGGATCAGCCTCCAAAATGTTATTACTTTCATCAGAGGATTTTATTTTAGGAACAACACAGAGAGGACGTTGAACCCATCAGCCTGGGGCAATGCTCTGAAATGTTTGTGCTTTCTCTCTCTCTTGGCTCTCTCTTTTCCCCCCCATCAGCCTCCAGTGTCCCTGTGTCACCCTGTCACACCCCATACGGGACGACGATGCTGACATTAACAGTGACAGTTAGAGTGAGAGGTTCACTGAAACTGGACAGCTGATGATCTGAAGCCTGTGCCTTCAAGCCTTAGATTCTGTTTTTTTCCCTGATAGGAGTGAAAGCTGGTGAGGTTTTCTGCTGTTGTAGCCCATTTACCACTGGGTTCGGTGGAAGTGTGGAGTCTGAGATGCTTTTCTGTTCACCACAGCTGTAAAGAGTATTTTTTTTTAACCAGCACTTTAAAACTTGCTGTATTTCACTGACTTCACTACACTTCCCTGTAAGTCCTTCTTGAAGTAGGATCCTGTCAAGTGCCATAAATGTAAATAATTCAGTCTGGCTGGACCATCACTGGAGGTTTTTTGTCTGTTGATGTTTTTTTGTAAACTCTAGAGACTGCTGTGTGTGAAATTCCCTGTAGATTCGCCATTTCCGAAAGCCACCAACAATGTCAGGGAAACATAGATCACATTATTCCCTCGTTTTGCTGTTTGATGTGAAAATGACCTGCAGCTCTTGACCTGTAAGCATGATTTAACGCACTGTCCTGCTGCCACATGACTGGCTCTCGGAATAACAGCAGGAATGTTCCTATTAAATTGGCCGGCGAGTGTGTACGGTGATCTTTAAGATGCGATCACTCTGCAGCTCACTCGTACGTTGACGGATATCATGCGTCTTCCTTAACGAGAGTCTAAATGAGGATGTCATGTCTCCGGGGCCTAGTTTATAATTTCATATTTCTCTCCACACTGTTTTGGTACCGGCCCTTAATTACGAAGATGCGACTTAATTATCAAGTCTCATTATTAGGTTTTTATCAAGTCTGACTCATTTTTCTCTCGGGGGGGACGTGAGCGGTTTACTCACTAGCTTCCTTGTTAATTGGAGCTGTGTTCAATAGATGGTGTGTTATTTATTAAATATGGATTCATTGGTCTACTGAATGCCCCCAAAAAAAGTATTTAATGGAGCGAAGCAGCAGAGGAGACATTCGGTTCGAACTGTAGACATAAAACAAGCAGAAGGTACGTGTGGCATTTGATAAACCGCAATGTCTTCAAACACTAAGAATGAATGAATGAATGAATGAATGAATAAATAAATAAATAAATAAATGTCTCTAACAAACACTAAAGACTAAAATTTGATTTGAAAAAATTTGCAATTTTTTTGAGAACTGGAAATGTTTACGAAATTATTTTTATTACATTATTATATTTACAATGCACCTGTAAATATTTTCATATAATAAATCAACAATAAATGCAAGTGTAAATATAATACAAGTGCACATAAGTGAAAGAGTTCAAAGCCGTTCACATTTTTAATCTTACAAAAAAATATCATTCTTAATGTAATCAATAATTATATACTAAACAGAGAAAGCTTTTAATGCTAGACCGACTGTAAAAGCACTTAAATGTCAAGATTGTTTCAGCTTCTTTGACTTCACATTAATGCTGTCCTTTTAGAAATCTAACATTTTGCTGAATATTCGGAGCTGGAAACTGGACTGATAAAAGCTGTAATGATGCAACCAATCGAATGTAGGAATGTGTGTCTGTTATCCACTAGGAGGCAAAATAGAGCAGCAACCTCAGCTAGTTTGTGCTGATGATGTAATTAGGCATTAATGAACTAGAAGTTATTTCTGTGAGCATGACGCTTTTTACAGCAACAGGGGGGTGAATACTAGAGCAGAGGAGGTAAAGGTCAACACTGAAGAGGGACTGACAGTGTTATTGATCTACAGACCTTTTTTTTTTTTTTTTTTTAGGTCTGGTTTAACTGACACTGGAGTGTGAACTGATCTGTGACCTGAAATGAGACCGGCGATTGAGAAAGTACGAGTGTGTAAATTATAAAAAAAAAAAAGAGACAAATAATGCCGGTTTTATGACACTACTACTTTATCATCATCATTAACTGCAAACTCTTCCTCCATCTCGGTTATTTTGTGAATACGGACATCAGCATGTTATATGTCTTTAAATGCGATTATTAAAGCTCGCAATCTTGCAATGACTTCACTATTAACAATACTAATAACCTTCTCGATCAGTGGTGGTGTTCTTACGGTTGCTCCCTGTTCGGAGGTGCCACAGCAGATCATTTTGGTTCGCATGTTTTGGTGTGGCGCAGGTTTTACCCCGGATGCCCTTCCTGACACAACCTTCCCATTTAATCCGGGCTTGGGATCGGCACTGAGAGTTAACCCTTCAGTGGCTGGGTTAGCTCCCAGCCCGGGACTCGAAACTGGGCCACGACAATGAGAGTGTGGGATCCTGCCCCTGGATCACCATGAGGCCAATAACCTTCTCTATCGGTATGATCCATTTTTGAAAATTATTTTTATCAGTTTAAGTCCTCATGACATGAATTTGATTGCTGAATGACAAATGGCAAATTATTCCATATTCCATAAGATGATGTATGACTAGTGCATTAAAGCCGTATCTGTTACCTGATTAAGTAAATCTGGCATGTGTATAGCTTCAGTGTTCCCAGAAATTCTTGGGAAAAGTACATTTATAGACACGCTCGTGGCATTGTTTCCCTTTATACAGCACTTCCTGCGGCCGCAAAATGCAGCTTTTGTGATCAAACGAAGCCATGTTGGTTCTGTGAAAGCAAGTGACTTCAAAAGGCCTTTATCATTCCCAAGAAAGCTGGACCTTCTGGCTGAAGGAGAACAAAGAGCTACACAAACTCGGTGCTGCAGCGGCTTTAAGACCTAAAACCGAGTCAGGGTCACAAAGCTCTCTCTCTCTCACCACTATCTTTTTTATGTCACTGACAAAGATGCTCTTTTATCTGTCCGATGATGAACTTGTGTATTTGTAGAACACCTAAACAGACTGACTGATCAGCAGACTGAGCTGCAAGTTATAAAAATGTAGCAAAACAAAGCACTACAGTATAACAGCACCTCGAGATGAACAAGCAGTTGGGGAAGGAGGAAAGGAAGATATTTTCTTTCTTTTCAGTTGTACACTCTCAGTATAGATTGAATGTATACGAAATGATTCATTTTACTCGAAAACATACTGTGAATTTTTTAAAAGACCCACGAAATGACTCTTTACACCATGGCATTGATCTCTCTCCCACAAAAAAAAGCACTTAATTCATCTTATACCACAGCAGCTTGTCAATGTTTTACTTAAAACATCTTACTTCTCTATGAGTTACTACATTATAGCAGCTTTAAAAATGCCATTTCTGCACCAGGCTCAATTCCCCTCCTCTGTCTCTTTAAAGGTGCAATAGTCAATAATTTTCATTTCATACCAATACTAATAATGTGGAAAATTCTATGGCAAAAATAATAATAATAAAAACATAATAGTTTGAGCCAAGTGTATTATACAGCTGTGGAAAAAAAACTTCTTCACATCACTTATATCATTAAGAGGAGAAGTTGCATGTTTATAGAGGTGCAACTTGATGTCATGACCATCCTTGCTAACGGTAGCTCCGGGTAGTATGCTAAAACTAGCTGAACCACCATAAGTGTTTGTGTACATGGATGGAAAATGTCAGTGAGAGGAAAAAAAAAAAATCTATTCAACTCCACCCACTTATTTTCTTTAACTACATAGCTAAATATAGAACTATATGCATATTTATTTTTATAATTTTTTTTTAGAGATTCTACCTAATGCACCTTAATGTTCCATAAATGAATTCCCTAAATGCAACTCGTCAATGTTGCTGAGAAAACTGGCAAGCTCGCCGTCTAAAAACTTTTTGGATGGGAGACTTCATCCAAAAAAAAAATATCACCTCAACATGAAAAACACAACGTTAGATATTTTCCTCTGTTCAGCTTCTACTATGGAAACTTATTCAGCAACTAATCAGAATCCAGAATTTAAACCAATGCAAGCAGTTGCTTCTGCATGCTAAATTGACCCGGGTTTTTACAAAGCAAGCCGCTGAGACGATCCATCTACTATCTTTCCATTACTGTGCCTCACTTTCTCACTTTTCCAGCTCTTTCTGGCTTCGCTGTCCTTTCATTAAGAGTAATGCGAGCCTGATTAGATAGAAATGGGAACACTATATTGGACATTTGTCCCACTTTTCCCTTCTTAAGTTCTAGCCTGGCACAGCGCTGTGATTTGAGTCATTTTTTTTCCGTTTTGTGGTGATGTGTTGTTTTTGGGAAATGATCAGTAAAGATGAGAAACCTGTAACGGAGTGCGCCCTTGATCATTGGCTATATTAACTTCCTTCATGTGCTCTATTATTTTGGCAACCAAATTATTCATCTGATTTATTTATTTTTAGCTAATTTTCCCTTTCAAAAGAGACTGATGTACATTTATAGCTCTGTGGTAATGGGCTATTCCATAGCCAGCACAAATAGAAACATCGATCCAATTACAAAACCAGCAACATAATAATAGTCCATCTTGATCAGGACATCAGGGGCGAGTATAAATAAAGGTAGGGCCCAGAGGAAATGTGATATTTAGGAATTAAATAAATAAATAAAATAAAAACGTACCGTTCAGACAGTGGAGTAAAATACAGCTCGTATTTCACAAATCTCTTCCCTGGTACTAAGCGGCATGGTGCTGTTCTGTGGTATGGAATGAGAGCTGCTGCTTTATCTAATCACACAGCATGACGAGAGGAAACTGAGAGGAAGTCCTCTCTGAGGTTAGAAAAGTGCAGGGGATAGACAATAAATGCATAGAGGAGGAAGAAAATATGAAGCTGTTGTGAAAATGCTAAATATATATATATATATATATATATATATATATATATATATATATATATATATATATATATATATATATATATATATATATATACACACACACATACACAGTATAGAAATTTAGAAATATAGAAATTTTATAAAACTATACAAATACATATACATATACATATTTTTATCATCAAAATATAAAACAAAGTATTATAATTATTATTATTATTAGTATCATTATTATTCATGATAATAATAATACTCACTATACATCAGATCACTAGCAATATAAGCACTAGGGTTGGAAAATATGACAATTTTTTTCCCCCTTTTTCAGCTTTTATTTAACTTTTTTTGTACTGATTTTTAAAAAATAAATAAATAAATAAATAAATAAAACAATAAGATATTATAATAAATATATTTTTGTGGGTTAAATAAGTGTTGTTTTTTTTATTTTTGTCTAAAATAATATTTAATAAATTTCCACATTCCTCAGGGTTTCATTCAATCAAACAAGGAGAAAAAAGAAAAGAAAGAAATGGATAACAACTCCCTTCAGCACTACTGAATAATTTACAATGTTAAATTACTTTTAGTACACTTCTAACTCTGTGCACTGCTGTAAGAGGCGAATTTCCCTCTGGGATGAATAAAGTGGGGTCTATTGATCCATCCATCTAATGTCTTGTTAGTTTTTATCACACAAATGTCCTTCAAGAATGGTGATATATTTCTGTCATATCACAAAGCCCTGATCAACACATCACTTTTTTAACTGCTGTTTTTTTCATCCTGGTGCTAAAAATGCTCCATAAAATTCTATTTAGATGTGTGGAGTGATATTAATAATTTAGAGAGGGAAGAGACGGTACATTTCGTGCATTTCGCTGTCCTGATCACTGGGAACAAGCTGTACTAAGATGGAGCTGAGCTGAGCTAGAAGAAAAACCTGAGGAATAATTACTGAAAACGTTCTGCCTGAATAAACGTAAATGCAGCAGAAGAAATCCTGAAACAATTACTGACTATAAATGCTATATATAAATGGTGAATTTATACACAGGGACTTGCTAGGTAGCTGCTTCACAAAATCTGAGATGAATAATAAACCTGTTTAAGCAGGTGAAAATATATAACGGCTGATATGATTTATTTTTTTTTCATTAGTAAGGAGAAATTTATTTAACATTATCAGTACAGGAAGGTTTATGCTTTTCTTGCTCTGAAAAAAAATCAGAGACGAGGAAAGAGAAAGAAAGAGAAAGACGGATGAAGAAATGAATGTAAAAGTCAGAGAAAGAGAAACTAACCTGTCTCTCAGACGTTCCACATCATTAAAGCTAACTACAAAGCATCACACGGTGAGGTTTTGTACATTGTAGTGTATGTGGAATGACGCACACCAGACCGTGCTGTTTAACACAAAAACAATGAAAAAGAAAGAGAAACTGTCTACAACAGTCATGTTATTCCTTACCTACTGTTTCTCTGTTTTTAAGTTATTATTTCTGTAGTAACAGTTAATTTACAAGGACCTACATGTCTGATAATCCACCCTAATCCCAATGCTGAAAATAACCAGATTAAACACGTTTCATTTTTATTGAAGATGCATATTCGTATGATCACGTGTAAGATACAGTGGAACCTCAGCATACGAGTCGAATTCGTTCTGTAGGCGAGTTCTTAAGGCAAAAATTTGTATTGTGATATGTATTTTCCCATAAGAAATAATGTAAATGCAGATAAGCCGTTCCAGCCTCCCAAAAATATTACTAATATTACTCATTTCCAACACTATAATCAGATTTTTGCATATCAAATATTGTTGCAAAATTTCAATTCCTAAGGCAAAAATTAGTTTAAGTATTGAAATGTTGTATGCCGAGGTTCCACTATACATGGAAGGAGTTTTGGCCTTTCTGTCCGTCCATCTATCTATCAGTCTGTCTATCTGTCCATCCGTCTGTCTATCAGTCCGTCTATCTGTCCATCCGTCCGTCTGTCTATCAGTCTGTCTATCTGTCCATCCATCTGTCTCTGTGTCCATCTGTCCGTCCATTTATCTGTTCGTCCGTCCGTCCATCTATCCGTCCGTCCGTCCATCAATCGGTCCGTCCGTCTGGCCATCCATCAATCCCTCCGTCCGTCCATCTATCCGTCCGTCCGGCCATCTATCCGTCCGTCCGGCCATCCATCCATCAATCCCTCCGTCCGTCCATCTATCCGTCTGTCCATCTATCCGTCCGTCCGTCCATCTATCTATCTATCTGTCCCTCCGTCCATCCATCTATCTGTCTGTCCCTCTGTCCGTCCATCTATCTATCCATCCGTCCATCTATCTATCTGACCGTCCGTCCGTCCATCCATCTGTCCGTCTGTCCATCCATCCATCTATCTGTCCTTCCGTTCATCCATCTATCCATCCATCTGTCTATCGATATATCTGTCCGTCCATCCATCCATCCATCTTTGGACTTTCTTGAGATCATGATATCCTGAATTACAGGTTGAACATCTGTGAAAGTAGTTAGTTGCTGTTAACTGTACCTCTGCTTCACATCAAACCGCAGCGTTGCCTATCATTTTCCTACAACACAGTGTGCAGTCATGCTTTATTCCTGACATAATACTGGGGTTGTGCTAAGAAGCAGCTGTGACCAAAGTGTGACCAGAAAGCAGGTGTGACCATGTTGTGAAATTCAATTTAAATAATTTGTATGATAAGCTATGATCTCTATTAGCATAATCCTTTCCATTTGCTGACATCAACGTGTGGGATTTCGAAGGCGAGGCCAGTGAGCGACTAGATGAAGCGTTTGGCACTGAGTGGTGTTTAGTGTGCCTTGGCACTGCCTTTGTTCAGCTGAGGGTTTACTGTGGCTCAGCCCACAGCCGGCCATCAGATTCATGGAAATGCTGCATTTTCACACATGAAGGACATCACGGCAGGGCACACAATGGGCTCGTTACTGACTGCTCACCGTACCATTCGGACACAGAGATAAATTTCTGGATACTAGGGTTTAAAAACAATGTTTTCAGACACAGCAGTTCCAGCTGTTCAGGGGCGGAAATATTTTAAAGCTCACAATTAGATTCAGCTTTGATGCAGTTGGTTTGCAAAACAATTGCTTGTGCAATACAGCTTGTGATTTATATAGTCCAAGCTATTCTTTTGATTTCTTATAGGAGCACTTACTGCTTTTTAGTAATATAATAAACGCGAGGCTTAAGTCTTGATTTTTCATCACGAACGTTGCTACTATTCAGAATTTCAATTAAAATGATATTTATATGCGAGTTTATAATGACATCTTCCGAGAAAGAATCGTGCTACAATCATGAGATGTAAAAAGAGCCATCTCTAGAGAGGGGGGGGGGGGGGAGAGAGAGAGAACCAGACTGTGCATTCTATAACTCATAATTTAACATTCAGTGTTGAATTCTTTAAATATAGTTTATTGTTATTCTTAGAATTTTAGTAAAACTGAGAATATGTTTAAAATTTGTTATTCCAATGAAAATAACACAATTACTTTATCAGTTTGTTAAAGAAACTTCCTTCCTTTCATCCCTACCTCCCTTCCTTCCCTTCTCTCCCTTCCTTCCCTTCTCTCCCTCCCTTCCCTTAATTCTTCCTTCCTTCCCTTAATTCTTCCTTTCTTCCTTCCCTTAATTCTTTTTCATTCTCTTAATTCTTCCTTCCTCCCTTCCCTTAATTCTTCCTTCTCTTAATTCTTCATTCCTTCCTTCTCTTAATTCTTCCTTCCTTCCTTCCCATAATTCTTCCTTCCTTCCTTCCCATAATTCTTCCTTCCTTCCCTTAATTCTTCCGTCCTTCCTTCCCTTAATTCTTCCTGCCCTTAATTCTTCCTTCGTTCATTCCTTCCCTTAATTCTTCCGTCTTTCCTTCCCTTAATTCTTTGGTCCTTTCTTCCCTTAATTCTTCCGTCCTTCCCTCCCTTAATCCATCCTCCCTTCCTTCCCTTAATCCATCCTTCCTTCCTTCTCTTTTTTCTTTCCTTTTATCATTTCTTTCTTTCCTTCTTCCTTCCTCCCTTCCTCTCTTTCCTTCTTCCCTCTCTTTCTCTTCCTTTCTCTATTTCTCTCTTTCCTTCCTACTTTCTTTCTTTCCTTTCTTTCTTTTTTCTTTCCATCCTTCTATCCTTGTTTCCTTCCATTTTCTGTTCTTTCTTTCTTAAACAGAACGTCTTTTTACTTTCACTAAATTACCCCACAGCACTGCAGAAGGGAGTGTCAGTGCAGCTCTTTTGTATATCATGTGGTGGTGAGTTCCATGTCGCGGCACATTGAGTTCACACTCACCATGCGGGTGTGGGACTGAGTGGCACCGTACATTGTGATACCATTCGTGGGCGGTGCAGGCTGCAGCGTCTCGGGCAGGACCAAGCCTCTTCTGTCGATGAGACTGTGAGGACAAACACAAAAGCCTACTGAGATGCAGTCACATAAAATTGAGATGCTGAATTAGCAGCATAAAACCCATCATCATCATCATCATCATCATCATCATCAGGTTATAACTAAACATGTCAAAGACAAATGACACACACAAGGCAGCATTTAAAGTCAGTAAATGGTACACAGTATGAGAGAAGAGTGGACAAAAGAATGACGCACTTCATGGTACTGTAGAGTTACTGTTACCACATAGGACCTATTCAAAAATCTGGCACTGATCCACTACAATAAATCTGCTAAGAGACCAGGGATGATTAAAAACCAGGCTTGTAGTAGCATCCAAACAATCAGTGAGTCTATGGTGAGGTTTCAGACTGGCACAGAGGGCTCAGAGCAGAGAAAGTTAATGACCAACTGAAATCCTGTTTATCCACCGAGTCCACTTTAAACGAATGCCTGGCCAAAGCAGAGGTCACTTGACAATACATCATTTATAATTGGCATCACACTGAGACAGAAGGGTTCAGTGTATATTCAGCGGATTAGTGTACAGTGCATATTTATTGCAGTGCCACTTAACAACAACTTGAACCATTTATTTCAGGGTGTCCAAACATTGTCCTGATACATTCATGCAGTTATACAACCAGCCAATCGTGTGACAGAACATATAAACACAAGCAGATACAGGTCTTGCTTCAGTTCATGTTCACATCAAACATCAGAAGTGGGGGAAAATGTGATCTCTGTAACTTTGACCTTGTTATGGTGGTTGGTGCCAGACGAGCTGTTTTTCAGAAACTGATGATCTTCAACCAGAATGGTGTAAACAACCATAAACCATCCAAGTAAGCAGTGGGTCTGTGACAAGGCTGTTTTAAGCTGATAGGTGGACAACGATATCTCGAATAACCACAATTTACAACCACGGTGAGAAGAAAAGCATCTCACAACACAACGATCCATGAGACAGCACACTGTCCAGCAAGAATAGGAATCTGAGGCTACAGTGGGCTCTCACATAAACGAAACATCTCCTGGTTTCCTTTCTTTTTTTTTGAAATCTTCAGATGTCCAGTGGATGTTTGATGTGAACAGTGACCTGTGTCTACAAGATTAAGCATTTCACAGCTGTAACATGATTGGCTGATTAGATAACTGCATGAATGGGGATGTGATAGCTTAGTGGTTAAGGTGATCAGAAAGGTTGTGAGATTGAATCCCAGGTCCACCAAGCTGCCACTACTGAGCCCTTGAGCAAGGCCCTTAACCCTCAATTGCTCAGTTGTATAAAATGAGATAAACTGTAAGTTGCTCTGGATAAGAGCATCTGCCAAATGCCAGAAATGTAAATAAATGTGTAGGGTTACAGGTGTTCCTAATAAAGTGGACGGTAAATGCATCCACAGCATGTGTTCTGCTCTGTTACTGGCCACGTCGAGATTTGCTTGTAGAGAGTTTGTTTGTAAAAACTGAAAGAATCTTCATGCATTTTTGCTACGTACGTAAATATTTGATTTCTCCTAGGTTGCTCATATTTTTATTATGAGACGAAGCACGAAAACGTGCCAATAATTCAGCAGCTATCTATACAATATACATCAGTGGGGGTGTGAGACTGATAAGACTGAAATCAGGGATGCTGATGGAGAACTTTATTCCATGCAATTTTATAATCGGACCATAAAAACTCCTGATTCCAGGCAGACGGGTTTACAGAACCTGACATCCACTGTGTTTCAGTTTTCAGTACAGAGCCACAGCATGTGCCAGGATCATGCTGTATATGTTTTATAAATCATACCAAGCAGGTTTTATTTTGAGAATGAATCTCTCTTCCTCTGTCTCTCTCCCTCCCTCTCTCTCTCAGATATTCGCACACACAAAAAAACCCAACTTTTTTTAATGTCTACCAACTGGACTATAAGAACCCAGCCGGTCCAGGCTAAATGGTCTTGCTAAATGATCCTTTCTCTGGACTCTTAACATGCGTGAGACAGTTTGGAAGCACAAAGCAAAAGCCATAATGCAGCCAAAAGAAATGCTGTGCTGAAGTGGAGATAAGATGTGATAAGGATTATCTGTATATAGAATGATGTAAAGCTGACTTCATGAGGCACGTAGAGGCTTCAGGCACGTAGAGGCTTCAGGCACAGAGCAGACATGAAGGGAAACAAGAGATCATACACCACCCAGGTCTTCATCAGAATATTTGGACTTGCAGCTCATTTTTTATTCATATAGCGCTATATAGCTTGCGAAGGTTGCAAGATCTTGAGAGAGCTTTTTGCTTTTAGCCATCATGAGATGTTTCTTGTGTGACACCTTGGTAATGAGACCTCTTTTTATAGGCCAGCAATTGGGACCAATGGGGCCAGCTGATATTAATTGGCACTGACAACAGGCAGGATTGCTTTTGGCTTTCCATGCCTTTTTGCACCTCCCTTTCTTCATGTGTTCAATACTTTTTCCCTAAGTCATTACACAATAACTTAATTTATGGACATCTGTGGTTTGATTTCTTTGCATATATGGATTGCATCGGTTGTTACCAACATCTGGTGAAAACTCTCTATCAAACTATCATGTCAATAGCACCTTTAGAAATATATTTACTGAGAAAAATGGTTAGAGTAACATTATGACCACTGACAGGTCAAGTGAATAAGACTGATGATCTCCTCATCATGGAACCTGTTAGTGGGTGGGATATATTAGGCAGCAAATTAACATTTTGTCCTCAAAGTTGATGTGTTAGAAGCAGGAAAAACGGGCAAGCGTAAGGATTTGAGCGAGTTTGACAAGGGCCAAATTGTAATGGTTAGATGACTGGATCAGAGCATCTCAAAAACAGCAGCTCTTCTGGGGTGTTCCCGGTCTTCAGTGGTCAGTATCTATCAGAAGTGGTAAGTCCTGTAAGCCCCACCACACAACTTACAGGAGTTAAAGGATCTGCTGTAAACATCTTGGTGCCAGATACCACAGCACACATTCAGGGATCTAGTGGAGTCCATGCCTCGACGGGTCAGGGTTATTTTGGCAGCAAAAGGGGGACCAACACAATATTAGGCAGGTGGTCATAATGTTATGCCTGATCGGTGTACATACCTTTATAGAAATCCATATGTATCTTTATTGGAATAAGGCAGGCTTCTGCGAGTAACAGAATCAATAGTCTATATTGTGTAACAAATATAAAGGTTAAAGTTGTGTGGAAATGAGCACAGATTCTAGTCTGAGTGTTTTGCTGTTCATCGCAATCAGCATCGGCTCCCAACGTGCTCCTGCAGGTCTTGCAAATCGTAGTCAGATAAGCGGCTCCCTTTGAGATGGCAATCTTCACACCGATGTGGAATTTGCATGTGATATGACTATCAGGTAGTCTGTAATGATAACTGTAATACTGTACCACTTACTAACTGTAATACTGTACAGATCACATGAATATTTCCAGAGCCGCTGTCTTTTTCCCCCCACTTTGTATACTCGCATTAAGCAACAAAAAAAATGGTGTGGTGTTTTAGGAAAAACAATTAAATAACAACAGGGAAGTAAGAAGTTCATTATTTGCCAATATCAGGTTATCCTGAATTGTTTCACTTCTCTTACATCACAGACATTAGACAACGGTTACTAACATATATATACACTATATTGCCAAAAGTATTCGCTCACCTGCCTTGACTCGCATATGAACTTAAGTGACATCCCATTCCTAATCCATAGGGTTCAATATGACGTCGGTCCACCCTTTGCAGCTATAACAGCTTCAACTCTTCTGGGAAGGCTGTCCACAAGGTTTAGGAGTGTGTTTATGGGAATTTTTGACCATTCTTCTAGAAGAGCATTTGTTGGGTCAGGCACTGATGTTGGGTGATAAGGCCTGGTTTGCAGTCTCCGCTCTAATTCATCCCAAAGGTGTTCTATCGTGTTGAGGTCAGGATTCTGTGCAGGCCAGTCAAGTTCATCCACACCAGACTCTGTCATCCATGTCTTTATGGACCTTGCTTTGTGCACTGGTGCACAGTCATGTTGGAAGAGGAAGGGGCCAGCTCCAAACTGTTCCCACAAAGTTGGGAGCATGGAATTGTCCAAAATGTCTTGGTATGCTGAAGCATTCAGAGTTCCTTTCACTGGAACTAAGGGACCAAGCCCAGCTCCTGAAAAACAACCCCACACCATAATCCCCCCTCCACCAAACTTTACACTTGGCACAATGCAGTCAGACAAGTACCGTTCTCCTGGCAACCGCCAAACCCAGACTCGTCCATCAGATTGCCAGATGGAGAAGCGCGATTCGTCACTCCAGAGAACGCGTCTCCACTGCTCTAGAGTCCAGTGGCAGCGTGCTTTACACCACTGCATCCGACGCTTTGCATTGCACTTGGTGATGTATGGCTTGGATGCAGCTGCTCGGCCATGGAAACCCATTCCATGAAGCTCTCTGCGCACTGTTCTTGAGCTAATCTGAAGGCCACATGAAGTTTGGAGGTCTGTAGCGATTGACTCTGCAGAAAGTTGGCGACCTCTTCGCACTATGCGCCTCAGCATCCACTGACCCCGCTCCGTCAGTTTACGTGGCCTACCACTTCGTGGCTACCTTGCTGTCGTTCCCAAACACTTCCACGTTCTTATAATACAGCTGACAGTTGACTGTGGAATATTTAGGAGCAAGGAAATTTCACGACTGGATTTGTTGCACAGGTGGCATCCTATCACAGTTCCACGCTGGAATTCACTGAGCTCCTGAGAGCGACCCATTCTTTCACAAATGTTTGTAAAAACAGTCTGCATGCCTAGGTGCTTGATTTTATACACCTGTGGCCATGGAAGTGATTGGAACACCTGATTCTGATTATTTGGATGGGTGAGCGAATACTTTTGGCAATATAGTGTATGTATATATATATATATATATATATATATATATATATATATATATATATATATATACACACATACATACATAATATTATGAAAGGTCTGTGGAACATGTTCCTGTTTTCACAGCTATAAAAAGTTTTTAAAAAAAAAGTGAAATCAATGTAGATCATGCAGTATTTGCTGAGCTTTAATAACTCAAACAAAACAAAATGCAAATAATTTGTAAACAAATTGTGTTAATGCTTTGGCTAAATAACATTAAGAAATCAGTATTTGGTGGAATAACCCCGATTTGCATGCGTTTTGGCTCCATGATCTCCACCAGTTTTTCACATTGCTGTTGGGGAACTTTATACCACTCTTTTTGCAAAAAAGCAAACAGCTCAGCTTTGCTTAATGGTTTGTGACCATCCATCTTCCTCTTGATGACATTCCAGAGGTTTTCAATAGGTTTCAGATATGGAGATTGGGCAATGATCTCTTTATTTTTTTCTCTAGAGCTGTATAGTCTAGTCCACAAGCCATGATAGTTGAAGTTACAAAACTGAACCATCTCAAAGTTTAGACATGCATGATTTGTTTTTCTGTTTTATGACAGTGTGTCTCTTTGTCCTGAGCAGTTAAGTTGCCCACAGTTCTTTAGAAAAATCCTTCAGACTCTTTGCTTATCCAACATCTTCTACATATTTGATCTCCAACAGCAGCTACAAGATGTTGATATTCGTCTTTTCAAACTGAGGACAACGGATTGCCTGATACACTTACAAACTATTACAAAAAGTGCAAACGTTCACTGATGCCCAAGAAGGCAACATGATACAATAAGATCAACAGTTGTATATGTGGAGAAACCATCTCGAACCATTAAAAGTCACTGATCATCCAGGTAACAGCACACAGTATTAACAATCACAAGCACGTGAGAAACTCACCTGACCTGAACCCTAGAGAAAATCTATGGGCTATTTTGTCAAAGGAAGTTGAAGAGACTCCAGACTCCGCAGTACAGATGAGCTGAAGGCTGCTATCAAAGCAACCTGGGCTTCCATTACACCTCGGCAGTACCACAGACTGATGGCCTCCATGCTACGCCACATTGAACATACTTTACTCAGAAGTTTGACTTTTCTCTATTATAAATCATTTCTTTGATTATCTTATGAAATATTCTAATATTTTGAGATACTGGATTCTTGATTTTCATGAAGTGTGAGCCATAATTAGCTAAATTAAAAGGAAAAAAGGCTTGAAATATGTCAGTTCATGTGTAATAAGTCTAAAATATCTAAGAGTTTCTATGTTTGAATTAAATTGTGAGGGGAAAAAATGAACGTTTTCTTGATATTCTATTTTCTTGAGCTGCACATGTGGAATAACCTTTGTGCTCAGCAAAACAGCTGAGAGAACCGTTCTGTCAGCTGCTGGAAATATACAGGAGTGTGCTCCCTTTGTTGACGGTGCAAAAGGAAGGTGAAAATAACAGACTTGCTTCTTAATTGAGTTGAGCTATCAGATATGAAGCCGTTCTCATCAAAATGAATGATGGAAATGCTTACTAGCATTGCAGAAATCAGGCCCAGACAATATATTAGCTAAGAACACAGCAGCCAAGAAGAACTACATTCAGAAGATCTGCATTTAATCTCTCTGTTAAACAAAATGGAAGCCTTAATGGCACAACAGCTGTTCCTGTGCAAGTGTATAATCACAAGAAACTCTCCAAAATACTTGCACTTATCTAATGAGATCAATACAATGAAGTGGACTATTCACCATTTGCCCACAAAACAATCAGGAATCTTACATTTAATGACATTCACTAAGAAGAAAACAAGCAGTTCTTCCATATGCTGAATTCTGAAACTCTACTGATTGTGTATTCCATAATTTCAGTGGTATTTCAACAACATATATACTATATGGTTAAAGGTTTGATCTGTGGGTCTTCCTCAGACTTTTGCCCCAAAGCCGGAAACACACAATGGTCTTTTTATGCTGTAGGATTCAGATTAGAGCAACTAAGAGGCCCAAACCTGACCCAGCATGACAATGCCTCAAAGAAAGCGAGGTTCATGAAGACATGGTTGGAGTGGAAGAACTCGAGTAGCTTGCAAAGATCTCTAACATCAACCCCCACTGTTCATGTGCGATGAACTGGAATGCTGACCCAGACTTCCTCAACCCCGCATCAACACCTGACTTCACTGATGGCTGAATCAGCACAAATCCCCCAATTGGAAAGCCTTCTCAGAACACTGAGAAAACTATTATAACAGCAAAGTGCTAATAATAATGAGTATTGTGTTAGAATGGGATGTTTGAGAAATACATATGGAAGTGATGGTCAAGTGCCCAAATACTTTACAGTGTACTTTCAGGAGCGGGCAGATGATAATTCATTATCTAAACCAATGGGAAGTAAAATCACCAGTGTGATTTTGGCTAAAACGTGGAAGCCAACTTAATGTAATGTAAAGCTAGCTAGTCCTTTTCCTACTACGTTAATAAAGACTATGAGAAATTATTTTTCTCAATACATGTTTAACAGCATGTGCATACAGGGATGTGGTAGCTTAATAGTTAAGGTGTTGGACTTTTGATCAGAAGGTAAGTTCGAATCCCAGGTCCACCAATCTGCTGGGTTCCTAAACAAGGCCTTTAACCCTCAATTGCTCAGTCGCATAAAAAAAAATGAGATAAAGTGTAAGTTGCCCTGGATAAGGGTGTCTGCCAAAGGTTATACTAACAGGACGCACATCCCTCCAAAGAGACGTAAGAGCAGATGAACTCACCACTGGAAATAATCTTTTAGCCTTACAGGACATTTACCGCATACAATGTCTGAGAAAGGCTCGCAAAAATTCACAAATGCTTGTCTAGGGAACCATTTGTAGTTTTTTTTTTGTTTTGTTTTATTGCAATGTAGTATTACAGAGTAATCTGAAAGACTTGCACTATGAATGAAATAGACTGATTGTAATTACTGACTGTAATTGTGCTAGTTTAAGGTACAGCTTCAGTAACTTACCTGGGTGGAAGAGGACCGCAGAGCGCTGCGCAACAGTTTGTGAAGATATTTCCATAGCTGTAAGGGTTGTAGTTATCTTTCCCTCTTTTTGCTGACCATGAGCCCTTAATCTAGAGAGAAAAGACACAGTTAAAGCTGAGGAAGAAAATGAGAGAGAATGAGGGGGTTTAAAACACTGGTATTATAAAAATGTTTCTTCAGTTTGGCCTCAAATAAATAAATAAATAAAATGTGTTCACAACTATACCCTATTCACCTTAAAGTGCACTATTTTTAGAATTTAATTTCACACAAACACTATACCCACATATTACCCAAAATGCAATGTGGTATTTAGTTTGATTGATTTGCACCCTCACACCTCTCCATACACAAAAAAAAATAAAATAAAATGGGTTACCATAGCAACGTTCTTTCAGATGTCTCCGAATTTTTACGAATAAAAAGAGCAGAGAAATTGTTTTCCGAAGATTCTCCTCCAGTCATGTTTTACTTTCTAGCGACCTTATGCGATAGAACAAGATTTCCATTCTATGTAGAGCTATGATCCAACCTGCCTAAGCAACTCGTTCACTTCAGTCTCAAATACAACAGTGTTATTTGTAGTGCTCTGAATTGTCCAGTGTAGGACATGGCGAGAGACAGAGTCTTCTCTAAAGGTCCATGTGGATTGAACCATTACAAAAATCTATGCTAGACAGCTAAGAGCATAGATTTCAAGGTCATATCATGTCTGCCTATCTTCAGCTGAAGACTGCTGCATAAACATAATCTTGTGGACACAACGGAGTTAATGCGTTTTTTTTTTTTTTTTAGACTCTGGCCTCTTTGACTGTACGTGACTAAGTATCCTAAATACATGGAGTGAAGGGCATTACATGAGCAGACACTACACAATTTCAACTACATAACCCAAAATGCACCATGTCTGAAATTTCTAAAGATCTATACGTCATATGAACTGATTAGTGTTATCTGATGTAAATATATTACGTAAATAAATTACGAAAATGTAGCCTTGTTTTTGGGTGTGTTGTTTTTTACGGATGTGACATTGTGATATAAGTGGTACACTTTTGAGTAACAGATGTTTCATCTTTGGAGATAAAGATGTTACACTTCTGGTTTACAGATGTGGCATCTTTCAGGTTACAGTTCTTTGGGGTGTTGTGAATTCACCAAAGCAGACCAAGGGACTCGGAAGTGGTGTCACCGAGTCCAGTGAACAGGAACATGAGTTACAGTTTTAAAGGGCTTGAGTGGGCAGGCTTTGAAGGTGTGACAATACAAAAGCCTTGAGGTGATACTCCCCCAAGGGGAGGTAGCCCTCACAGGTTCGACTCCCTGGTATGCTAATGGAAGCTTAGACGTGGTACTCTTAAACAAAGCATTGAATGGGAGAAAGGTCCCCAGAGTTTAATCCCCCAACTGTAGGCTAGTTCACAGTTCCTGATCACTGTCTGATTTGATCACCATTTGGTGTTGAGAGCTGGGTTATGTAAATTATTATTCAGAAAGGAATGTATGTTACAGCAGATATCAAAATACATTTTCCTACAGGGGTTACGACTGTGACTGGTTTGGGTTACAGATGTGGCATCTTTGGTGTTATAGCTGTTATACTTTTTGGTTACAGATGTGGCATCCTTGACTTTACAGCTGTTACTGTTTTGGGTTACAGATGTGGCATCTTTGGGGTTACAGCTGTTACTGTCTGGGGTTACAGCTGTTACTGTCTGGGGTTACAGATGTGGCATCTTTGGGGTTACAGCTGTTACACTTCTGGGTTACAGATGTGACATCTTTGGGGTTACAGCTGTTACTGTCTGGGGTTACAGCTGTTACTGTCTGGGGTTACAGCTGTTACTGTCTGGGGTTACAGATGTGGCATCTTTGAGTTTACAGCTGTTAAACTTTCAGATTACAGATGTGACATCGTTGGGATTACTGCTCGTAAACTTTTGGTTTATAGATGTGGCATTTTGGCATTATGGCAGTGTCACACATTTGTGTGATGGCTAAGACGTTTTTGCATGATAGACGTGACCTCTCTGTGTTACATACTGAATGTGACATTTGTGCATTAGAGCTGATGCATTTTTTCATTTTTGTTGGACATCTTTGCGTTACGCATGTGCGTAGCCTGCATCACAGACATGATGCGGAGAAAAACTATTTCACAGAATGCAGAAATCTGTGGCACTGCAAATTATTCTATGAAACCACTCCATACACTGAATACGAGTAAAGCTGAATACAGCCATTCATTTTGTTTCCTTGTGCTTTATTTAGTCAAGAGGTTTACTTACATCTTCATTGGTGGTCTGATTGGATCCAATTAGGTAGGTGTGAAAGCCGGAGAGTCCCACTATTGACCACACGGAGAAAAAACACACAACAACCTCCAGCACAGTAAACAAGGGTCAAGGAAGAAAGAAACTCAGCTCAGACATATGGAAAAAGTGTTGCCTTTGAACCCCAGTGTTTACTAGATGTGCACTATGCCCTAATTATCACCGTCAGATTGCTGCGCATGCGAATGCAACGAGGACAGAGTTGACAAGTCTGCACAACTGATAACTCCCTGGCTAAAACACTGAGCTGTGAACCTGACAGACTCGCATTTCACACTAAACTTAATGTGTGAATGTGGAACTAACAGTGGACTACTTCATCAACAAGTGATGGAAAACTTTCTTGGATCTTACATAAAAAAAAATACACCATTTCTGTCCTAAATCTTATTAAATATTATTTCAAATGTTCAAACACTTAGATTACCTAAATATACATAAGATTACCTAAATTAAAATATATTGTTAATTTACATGTTAATACGTATTTCTATTCTAAATTTGGCGGAGATACTCTTAGAATAAAATTTGTTTTTATGATATATTATATTTTTAGATTATATTTTATTTTTATTATATTTATTTAAAATTAATTTTTTTTTATTGTATGTTTCCCTTTTGCTTGTACAGATAATTCTACTTTTTATTTTTCCCCTATTTTTATTCAAATTTGTAAAATTCCATTTTTAATTACTTTTAATGACAGACAGTCGAAATGCATTTTGCCATGTTGTACTGTGTCCAGTTGTGGCTGGGACAATAAAATGTGAATTTCTAAAGATGCCAACCTTCCCAAAGACACCTCTATCTCAAACTCTATCCATCAATCACTAAAAGGTGGATTTGTTATAGGTTGTCCTTACAGCCTGCTTTCTATCCAACACCGTTACTGACTGATAACATAAGCACCGAGCCTTTATCTGGCCCCTCCGTGTCATTTACAACACAAACACGCTCGGCTGTCACGCTAGATATTTCACATACCCTGTGTTTTTGATTAAAAAAACTTCATTTAAGCTCTCACAAAGCAATGTTTTCATTTCGCTGGTATTTTTAATTCAGCTACTAAACCTCCCTTTTAAACGACTATATGAACGAGAATCATAAAGTCATAAGGTGCCTATTCATAGATAATCCTAAAGTGAAGAAAAGCAGAAGGCTGGGCTGCTTTTCATGCCGATACACGGAACATGATTTTGCAGGTTCAACAGCTCGGTAGGAAGAAAAGGTGGAGAGACGTGTTATAAACCATGCTGTAACTGGAACAGGGCTCTGGTTAATTACAGTGCAACAAGAAGAGGTTTAAACACAACACTAGCATTTACTATGCAGCCAAAGTAGCTGTCAAGACTCGATGACAAATGGATGACAAACCAAAATGGGTCATTAAGCTGGAACAAAAAAAAAAAAAAAAAAAAAAAAGGATATCTGGCAGGACTGTCTTTGAGTGCGCTGAGGAACCCGTTGCTGTGGGATTCTGTCAGAAGAGAAAAGATGAGAACTGGTTTTAAAGCCAAGGCAAAAACAGATTTCCATCTAATCTTAATCTTCTATGGTGAATTTACAATTACTGCAGAGAAAAAAAAATGTAGGCATGTTTACAAAATCCCCACAATCCCAACACACACACACACACATGAAATGTAGTGGAACCTCTTCCCAGAAGAGTGGAGGTCATTATAACAGGAAAATTATAGGCAACTAAATCTGGTATGAGAAGTTCAGCAAGCACATATGAGTTGATTGTCCACTGTCTTTGGGTCATATATATACACTACCAGTCAAAAGTTTGGACACACCTTCTAATTCCATGGTCTTTCCTGATGTTTATTTCTTTCTACATTGTAAAACAATGCTGAAGGCGGCTGAAATACACAATAATCTCGTTTGAACAGTTGATATTGAGATATGTCTGCTACTGATGCTCTGTAAAGCCTTCATAACGCCTCTAATCTGAGGTGCTGTTAATTGGTGATTTCTGAGGCTGGTAACTCTAAATGAACTTCTCCTCTGCAGCAGAGGTAAGTTTTGGTCTTGCTTTACTGGGATGGTCTTCATGTGAGCCAGTTTCATCATGGTGCTTGATGGGTTTTGCAAATACACTTGACAATACTGTTCTTGCAAGAACTATTCCAGAACACCTGACCTTCGTGTCTTAAAATAACAACTGACTGTTTTTTGTTGTCATTACATATGGATTACTTAAGTCCATGTGTGTTATTTCATAGTTTTAAAATCTCCAGTATTGTTCTAGAATGTAGAAAATAAATCCCTATAACATTGAATTAAAAGGTGCGTCCAAACTTTTGACTGGTAGTGTATATACACTATATTGCCAAAAGTATTCGCTCACCTGCCTTGACTCGCATATGAACTTAAGTGACATCCCATTCCTAATCCATAGGGTTCAATATGACGTCGGTCCACCCTTTGCAGCTATAACAGCTTCAACTCTTCTGGGAAGGCTGTCCACAAGGTTTAGGAGTGTGTTTATGGGAATTTTTGACCATTCTTCCAGAAGCGCATTTGTGAGGTCACACACTGATGTTGGACGAGAAGGCCTGGCTCTCAGTCTCCGCTCTAATTCATCCCAAAGGTGTTCTATCGGGTTGAGGTCAGGACTCTGTGCAGGCCAGTCAAGTTCCTCCACACCAGACTCTGTCATCCATGTCTTTATGGACCTTGCTTTGTGCACTGGTGCACAGTCATGTTGGAAGAGGAAGGGGCCAGCTCCAAACTGTTCCCACAAAGTTGGGAGCATGGAATTGTCCAAAATGTCTTGGTATGCTGAAGCATTCAGAGTTCCTTTCACTGGAACTAAGGGGCCAAGCCCAGCTCCTGAAAAACAACCCCACACCATAATCCCCCCTCCACCAAACTTTACACTTGGCACAATGCAGTCAGACAAGTACCGTTCTCCTGGCAACCGCCAAACCCAGACTCGTCCATCAGATTGCCAGATGGAGAAGCGCGATTCGTCACTCCAGAGAACGCGTCTCCACTGCTCTAGAGTCCAGTGGCAGCGTGCTTTACACCACTGCATCCGACGCTTTGCATTGCACTTGGTGATGTATGTCTTGGATGCAGCTGCTCGGCCATGGAAACCCATTCCATGAACCTCTCTGCGCACTGTTCTTGAGCTAATCTGAAGGCCACATGAAGTTTGGAGGTCTGTAGCGATTGACTCTGCAGAAAGTTGGCGACCTCTTCGCACTATGCGCCTCAGCATCCACTGACCCCGCTCCGTCAGTTTACGTGGCCTACCACTTCGTGGCCGAGTTGCTGTCGTTCCCAAACACTTCCACGTTCTTATAATACAGCTGACAGTTGACTGTGGAATATTTAGGAGTGAGGAAATTTCACGACTGGATTTGTTGCACAGGTGGCATCCTATCACAGTTCCACGCTGGAATTCACTGAGCTCCTGAGAGCGACCCATTCTTTCACAAATGTTTGTAAAAACAGTCTGCATGCCTAGGTGCTTGATTTTATACACCTGTGGCCATGGAAGTGATTGGAACACCTGATTCTGATTATTTGGATGGGTGAGCGAATACTTTTGGCAATATAGTGTATATATCCAAATTCGTATAAAACTAATTGAATGAAGACAGAATCGACTTTGAACTTTGACCCGGCCATTACAGTGCTTGACCTAAACTCCATTGATAACCTGTGTGATGAGCTGAAGAGGAGAAAACTACAGTAAAAGACGATAATGTGTTAAAGAATACAGAGGTGTCAATAATAAAAATGGGGCATGTGGTAGCTTAGTGGTTAAGGTGTTGGACTACTGATCGTTAGGTCCACCACTTTTGGGCCCCTGAGCAAGGCCCTTAATCCTAACTTGCTCAGTTGTATAAAATGAGATAAAATGTAAGTCACTCTGGATAAGGGCATCTGCCAAATGCCTGGAAGTATTTTTGATAAGGATTTTTTTTTTATTTCATCAGAATAAACATACCCCGAATTCATTTTTCTCATATTATACAAACTTTAAGCCATTTAACAAAGACAATAATTCTGAAGCTACCACATAGCAGGGATTAATACTCTTACTCCAACGTGAAACTGATTAGAAAAAAAATTTAGATTTCCTTGAGCTTTATCTTAAAAAATCACTACAGTTTTACAGCTTTCGGCTATAGCTAGAATCCTTTAGATTAAAACAAACGGCATTTTATTCACAAGGGGGGCAAGAGTCATGGGATAATGAGGGCAGCAACAGAGAAGTGCTTTAATGGGAGGCTGAGAGTCGGGACCCAGGTGTTCTGCGGTGGCCCAGTGCCAGTGATCAGCATGTGAGACATTACAAAGGAGAACACTGTAATCGACCTCGTAAAAAATAAATAAATAAATAAAGCAAGCAGGTTGTGTGTCAGGAAGCTGTAAAAAACTGTTCTGCAGTGTTGCTACACACACACACACACACACCGAGAGCGAGGTCCAAACCACACCGCTGTAAATCTGACACATTATTTTGAGGTAGCTGCCTGGATGAGCAATGTGGCGTGATAAAACCAGCCATGCTGAGCTAGGGAGCAATTCTCGGTGCAAAATTTCAGTGCATGTGGAAGCAGTCGAAGGCGCTTTATTACTGCCCGTGCCTGCGAAACTCTAATACGTTGGAGTGCAGCTTGACGCAGCGCACGTCATGTCGTAATCAGTGGAAGCTGAACGGAAAGAGAAGAGAAAGAGAACGGATGCCGAGTGAGACAGCGCTCATATCGAATTCCACTACTGCTCTCGTCCTTCATGTTGCTGACTCGAGCGATCTTGGAGTTTACTAGTGATGCTTAGACCGCCTTCCTCATCGAACGCTCACTGAATAATGTATGCGCAAATGCTTGTTGTGTTACTGCACTTAGGTTTCAAAAACAATGTAGTTTTTTTTTTTTACCGTTAACTTTTGTATTTAACGTATAAAGATATGCAAAGCAAGTCGCTGAATATCAAGTGCACTCTTGAACTCTCACACCTGATTGGTCAGAAAGTGTGGTTTCATTTCATACAGGAGTCAATTAAAGCAGATGAATGATGAGGGCAGGAAAATTGTATCACAGGCATTTTGATTTCTTGAAGGCATTTAAAAAAATTAAATAAAATAAATAAAAACAAAGAGGAAGAAAAAAATAATTGAATCTAAAAAAATGTTTTTTTTTTAAGAAAGAAAAAATAAGCAACTGCTTCCTCCAGTCAGTTTGCTGATAAAATAACTCAAGAAGCTGGGAAAAATAAATAAATACACTAAACAAATAAATACATTCCTTGGAGGATTAATAAAGTCTGACTGATACTAAAAAAATATATATGTTTTAATTTAAAAAAAAAAATCATGATATCCACAGGAAATATATCTGATACTCAAAAAATGTTTTAAAATAAATAATAAAATAAATTTAAAAAAAAATCATGATATTCACAGGAAATGCATCCTGTGATACATTTTTCACAATACTGATATTTGTGCCCTAATTTCTATAGTAATGACTTATGCAGCAACTTGACATCAAATTGATTTAAAGCACTAGTAATGGTTGATTTGATGACATTTTCTGTGCATGTTTAGCATTTAGCATTTTTGGGAGACTCCTCAAATATCAGCACCTTGTAACACTCAGAGGTAAAGCTGGAACTTTAGGTTTTCCGCCACATGAAAGTCTTCATGATGGAGTTGGTAAAGAACTGCTTTTCGGATTGTCATTTGTGTGAGAGAGAGAGAGAGAGAGAGAGAGAGAGAGAGAGAGAGAGAGAAAGAGTAAGATAGAGTGTGTGTGTGAGAGAGACAGAAAGAGAGACAGAGAGAGAGAGACAGAGAAAGAGTAAGAGAGTGTGTGTGAGAGACAGAGAGAGAGATAGAGAGAAAGAGAGAGACAGAGAAAGAGAGAGACAGAGAAAGAGAGAGACAGAGAAAGAGAGAGACAGAGCGTGTGTGAGAGAGAGAAAGAGTAAGAGAGTGTGTGTGTGAGAGACAGAGAGAGAGACACAGAGAAAGAGAGAGACAGAGAGAGAGAGTGTGTGTGAGAGAGAGAGAGAGAGAGAGAGAGAGTAAGAGTGTGTGTGTGAGAGACAGAGAGAGAGAGTGTGTGAGAGAGAGAAAGAGTAAGAGAGTGTGTGTGTGAGAGACAGAGAGAGAGTGAGAGAGAGAGTGTGTGTGAGAGAGAGAGAGAGAGAGAGAGAGAGAGAGAGAGAGAGACAGAGAGAGAGAGAGTGTGTGAGAGAGAAAGAGTAAGAGAGTGTGTGTGAGAGACAGAGAGAGAGAGAGAGAGTGAGAGACAGAGAGAGAGAGTGTGTGTGAGAGAGAGAGAAAGAGTAAGAGAGTGTGTGTGTGAGAGACAGAGAGAGAGAGAGAGAGAGAGTGAGAGACAGGGAGAGAGAGTGTGTGAGAGAGAGAGAAAGAGTAAGAGAGTGTGTGTGTGAGAGACAGAGAGAGAGAGTGAGAGACAGGGAGAGAGAGTGTGTGAGAGAGAGAGAGAAAGAGTAAGAGAGTGTGTGTGTGAGAGACAGAGAGAGAGAGAGAGAGAGAGTGAGAGACAGGGAGAGAGTGTGTGAGAGAGAGAGAAAGAGTAAGAGAGTGTGTGTGTGAGAGACAGAGAGAGAGAAAGAGAGAGAGAGTGTGTGTGAGAGACAGAGAGAGAGAGAGAGAGAGTGAGAGACAGGGAGAGAGAGTGTGTGAGAGAGAGAGAGAGAGAAAGAGTAAGAGAGTGTGTGTGTGAGAGACAGAGAGAGAGAGAGAGAGTGAGAGACAGGGAGAGAGAGTGTGTGAGAGAGAGAGAGAAAGAGTAAGAGAGTGTGTGTGTGAGAGACAGAGAGAGAGAGAGAGAGTGAGAGACAGGGAGAGAGAGTGTGTGAGAGAGAGAGAAAGAGTAAGAGAGTGTGTGTGTGAGAGACAGAGAGAGAGAGAGAGAGAGTGAGAGACAGGGAGAGAGAGTGTGTGAGAGAGAGAGAGAGAGAAAGAGTAAGAGAGTGTGTGTGTGAGAGACAGAGAGAGAGAGAGAGAGAGTGAGAGACAGGGAGAGAGAGTGTGTGAGAGAGAGAGAAAGAGTAAGAGAGTGTGTGTGTGAGAGACAGAGAGAGAGAAAGAGAGACAGAGAGAGAGAGTATGTGTGTGAGAGAGAAAGAGAGAATAAGAGAAAGTGAGAAAGCCAGTCTAGTAACAGAATGACTATTTGTAGCTGCTATAAAATAAATAATAACAGACGCTAACTTGTTTCTACGAGGTTCCGCAAAATTAGCTAACTGTAAATGTATAAAAAGGACTATTATTCTTTTAAAAAACAAAACCAACCAAACAAACAAATTGTTCCTAAATTGCAGAGGTACAAGAACAATAAAAGACTTTTTGGAGACGTGACTCAACTTCATGGCCACATCAGTTCTCATTATTGATTGTATTTGTATAAGAGCATGCTCTGGTGTGATTTCTTACTCTGCTGTCTGACTCCAGACACACTTTTTAAACATTTATAGCCTTAATTACTCAGCATTAACCCAATTACACCAAATCTGATAGTAAACATGCTTATTATACACACCATTTATCATTCACAGGTCATGCTGTCTATGCTGATCTGTAAAACAAGACCACATCGAGCTGTTCTTACACACACACACACACACACACACACAACCTCTGTGTGTTCATTATGCCCACGCTGGCCTTTGACTAAACAAGCACAGCAGCAGGGAGCATCAGGTCTCAGGGCTAAAAACAGCCACGATCACTTACTCATGATTATGTGCGTGATGACGAAGGCGAAGATGAAGATTGTGAGGAAGGACAGAGACAGGATGAACATGTAGAAGAAGCGGTAGTTCCTCTTTCCGACGCAGTTGCCTACCCAGGGGCAGTGATGATCGAACCGCTCTGCACAGAGATCAAGAGAGAACCTATTTAATATTCAATAACATGCAGAGAGGGTTAAACTTAATCCACTGCGGCCTCGTTTAGTGCAGCTACAAAGCACATTGATTAAACGTTTGTCACTCTAATGAGCAAGAAGGGCAGCACGCAAATCAGGGTCGAATTCAGAAAGTCCATTAAGCCGGTAGAGAAGGATTATGGGGCATGGACGGGAGAGTTTGTCCTTGTGAAGACTTTGTCCAGCAAATAAAGAACAAAAAACATGATTTTTATTGGTATCTCATCTTGATCGTTTCGGACTGTTTTGCTGCTTCTGGGTCTGTCGAAGACCAACACACTCATCATATGACGTTCAGAACTGAAAATCAGTGTATTGTCTTTGAAATCGAGCAGCTGGAGGACATTTTATGCCAGACTAATAGAGAGAAACCAGAGCTGATCTTTAAATCAGAAAAAAACTACAAAGGCAACTGATGCATTTGTTTTTGTCTTATTATAAATAAAAACTTTCACAGTTCAAGTATGACTCTAATACATTCACCATCAATCAAAGGTCACTGTATGACCAGTAGGATGTTTTTAATGAAAACAAATCATCTTACTGTGGATAAAGCCTCTGTCCGTGAATCATGGATCAGAGGTTGTGTATTTAATTGTGTCACATTAAACTAAACTAAGACACCAGAGAGATAGCACATCCTCGGTTAACAAAAACTGGGATTAAGTTCTGAGGCTTTAAAAAGTTGAAATCGGTTCATGAGAAGTAAAGGATTGGTTCATTTCTGTCTACTATCTAAGCTGGGAAAATAAAACCTTTCTCTGTTCATGCAAATAAACAACCTGAAGCACTGGTCACTAGCTGACCTGTACATTGACTCCATCGCAAAATGCAGTGCCAGTGATTCAGTGAATACGTGGGCAAGACAACATGAAGAAAAACTCTCTGGAGTTGCTGTTTATTTTAGTGCATGCATAGTAGAATATAGGAAAAAGACAGCCGGACTGTGCCCTTGGGATTGGCGTTGATGCTACCAACATCACCTAACACATTATTTATTGTCAAAAACAACATTAAATGAATCAAGGCACTGAACGCCCTGAAAAAGGAAAAAAAAAGACCTTTCTGCAAAAGAAATGAAAGGTAAAAGAGCGAACGAGTTTGTAAACAGCAAACAATTCAGAAATGCTGTCTCATACTGATGGTTGAAATTTCAACAATTATAAATAGTTCTGCTGTCTATGCCATGCACTGCTCCACATCTCACAGCTCTTACAAGTCCACCAAAATAGCGACTCACCCACGCAGTTATCACAAAGACTGCAGTGCGATGCACGCGGTGGTCTGAAGATCTTACAAGTAAAACAGTACTTGAGCTTCACCGTCTGTCCGTTAATGGTGATCTCTTTTGTCCGAGGTGGAGGCCGGTATCCTGTAGTACTGGAACCATTGGCGACATCTGTTAGGAGGAGAGAAGATTGGTAGTGATGTTAGAGCATCTAAAAGATATGCAGGTTCATACATGTATACGCTATATCATATATGTATACGCTATTCTGTCATTTTGTTTTATAAATAGTATGAGTAGTGTGCTCATGTTGAAAATTCCAACATGATCATGTGTAAATGGATTGTGACTTATTCACATTTCATTTACATTTCTGGGATTTGGCAGACGTCCTTATCCAGAGCTACTTACAATTTTCCTCATTTTATACAACTGAACAACTGAGGGTTAAGGGCCCAGCAGTGGCAGCTTGGTAGACTTCGGATTCAAACTCACAAGCTTCCGATCCAGCACCTTAGACACTAAGCTACCACATCCCACTTATTCAACCGACAAAAAATAAGTGTGGACACATCATGCACTCATCGCTTGCAATGTAGTGGGAAAGGGGCAGGGCTACCAGGCGCTGACACAGAATAAGGAAAAAAAAAATTCAAGATGTCCGACAACACGCTTGTTTACTTGTTACAAGTCATATTGTAAATTAGTCATATTGTGCGATTTATTTTTCAACATTGTACTTTATTCTGTTAAAGTTAGCGGCGGCGCATTATATGCATTTGATGTTAGTTGCAGTCACCTGGAGAAACGGATTACACTTCCAGTTATAGATAAATAAACGTTAATGTTCGATTTGAGACGAAAGAGTAGATAGCGCATAGTTTATGATAGGTCATTTTCTGGCCAGAAGCTTCAGCATCTCAAAGCTTCGAATTTAAAGAGCTCTCTGCATTACTGTACACTGGTTTGAAGAAAAGAAACTTTTGAACAACGTTGAAGAATGACTAGGAAAAAATATCCAGGTGCTATGGAACTAAACGGCCGTTTGGCACATTGTTTTGACCAAACATACGATATAATACTCAAGTTGAAGCATTTGTGTAATCGGATATGATGTTTCCATGTTTGGGAAACAACGGCTGAATGTGTAAGACACCTTTAGGTAAAGGATAACTCAACACAGATACTATACTGAAGTTTAGTGTGTGTACATTCACCAGCCTCTAAATCCACGGATGTCTCTACACTGAAAGGATTTACATAATGCACTGGACATCAATAGTGTATGCCTTAAGATAAATATAGATTTAATGGAGCCTCGTTACTCAGTCACTCACCACCATCTACAGCTCTGAAATAAAAGCAACGTTAAGCCACGCAATGCTTTAGCTGTGTCAGGAAAAGCGGTGACACTTTATGCTTTAATTGGGTTTCATTTTCCTTTTAGAAGTTAAATGCAATTATACGCTTGTTCCAAATTCAAATGTATTGTCGCATATTCATCTTTTGATCTCGAACCCAAATACAGGGGAAAACGAAGAGGAAAACAAAAACAACCCCAAATGCAGCTTTATGTTCCAATACTTTTGGAAGGCACTGTGTGTGTGTGTGTATATATAAAAATCATGGTAAAGTTTAAAATGAATACAGTTACAGCCATGATGCAGCACCCCTGGAGCAGGGTGGGTTGAGGGCCTTACTCCAAAACCTTGGTGGTGCTGGAGCTTGAACCCCGATCTTCTGGTCAATGACTCCGAGCCTTTAACAGTTGAGCTACCACCATCCACAGAGCTGGACATTTCTGACAGGATGAAGATCTTTGCTTATCACTCTGTTTATGAACATAGTTCACATTACATCTTAATTATGTAATCTTACCAGGATGGATTACATAGCTATTAGTTTTTCCTATCGCTACAAAAAGATTTTGAAAAACATTTTCATCTTTTTCACGCCTCTTCACATGAATCTGTTCACTTGTTTATGTTGTTTTCACAGAATGTTCAGGGTTTTGCTTGGTCGCCTGCATCCTGTGCAATCCCTTCAGAACTGGTACTGAATAAACCAGTTATATTTCATACCAGTAATGCCATAAGCTTAATCTAAGACAAAAAAAATCAGAATGAACTGAATAATCCAAGACTTTGTAATGCCCCATGTTTTTAACAAATTCAGTCGAATAAAATTATCTTTACATTAGTAGCAGGAATTCATCTTACCTAATGCTGGGAATACGCTCATTAACCATAACATTAACCAGCTTGTTTGTGTAGCATGAGCTAGCTTAGTGGTTAAGGCATTGTACTACTGATCAGAAGGCTGAGAGTTCAAACCCCAGCAAAGCCCAGCTGCCACTGCTGGCCCCTTGAGTAAGACCCTGAACTGCTGACTTGTACAAATGCGAGAAATGTAAAGAGCTCTGGATAAGGGTATCTGCCAAATGCTATTAATGTAAACGTTTAATCGGATTGAGATCTGGGGAATTTGGAGGCCAAGTCAACACCTTGTCAAAACTCTCATATTTCTCAAACCATTCCTGAACAATTGTTGCATTATTGCAGTATAGATCATCCTGCTGAAAGAGGCCACTGCCCTTAGGGAATACTGTTACAGTGAAGTCACATGCATCCTTGTGCCATCTCTTCCTCAGATAAAAGTGAAACTCAAAGTTTCTTATTTTCAGTATTCAAACATGGTTCGACTACTACCAAGTTCCCAATTGCTGAGGTATTGTCTTTAGCCTTGGAACATAAGCAAGATTTTTATAAACAGCATACTTTATTATATCTGAGGAATATATTGTTACAGATACACAGACAAAAAGCCACCTTGATAAGATTCTGTTCCTCACTGCTATGTTAGATGACTAAAGGTCGTAACTTGGAATTTCCAACCTCCGACTGGGATAAAGAACCACCCCCGAACTTTTGAACTAGGTTATAATCCTCAACCCTGAGTTCTGCAAGTGATCTAAAATCAACATGGCTGCTCACAGCATGAACAGTAAACAAAAGCAACACTTCTTACCTTATCACAGATAATACAGTTCTCCATTTGAGAAGATAAATATACACTATAAATTGAGTAAGACCTTTAAATGTAAAGAGCTCTGGATAAGAGTGTTTGCCAAATGCTATTAATGTAAACGTTTGATCGGATTGGGATCTGGGGAATTTGAAGTCAACACCTTGTCAAAACTTTCATGTTTCTCAAACCATTCCTTAACACTTTTTGCATTATGGCAAGATGCATCATCCTGCTGAAAGAGGCCACTGCCATTAGGGAATACTATTATAATGAAGTGATATACTTGGTCTGCTACAATGTTTAGGCAGGTGACATTTTAAAATTAACATCAACCCAAAACTTCCCAGCTGAAAACTGGCCAGAGCATCAGACTACCTCTGCTGGCTTGCCTTCTTCCCATAGTGCATCTTGGTGCCATCTCCTCCTCAGATAAAAGTCTGAATCGCAGAATTGCCCCCATTCACACCCGGTTCGAATACTACCAGGTGTTACGACCCCGAGGTAGGCCTTGGGGTCAGCAATGGGTGGCCTTCCAAGCTGAAAGTGGGGAGGAGACCAACCGTGTCTAGACAATAATAATCTAGAGTAAACAACCAAAATTAGCCCGACACGATACTTAATGTTTATTTCATTTTACTGTGCTGTACAAGAAGAAACACACGAATTTACAATATTTTACAAGTTTCAAAACACTGGCAAAGCGCGACACTAGACAACAGCGTTGCTAAAGAATAGAAACCAAGTAAAACCAAGACATACATTTATAATACACGCTTATCTAGAAACAAAAGTGAAACCAAAGAACTATCTACACTGCGCCTTCCCTCGCAAACTTAAGTACAGGGGGTGGCACCCGCACCTTACCTAAGGTATTTAGACAGCCTTTGTCGCTACGCGATACAAAACGTATCTGTCCCAGCCCAATTGCTAAGGTATTGTCTTTAGCCTTGGAATAGAAGCAAGATTTTTATAAACAGCATACTTTATCATGTCTGTTGAATATACTGTTACACAGACGAATGCCACGACTTATTGTAAACTGTATAAATGTCTTCAAGTACCATGGGATGATATTTTCCTGGCTGACCTCATCCTCTAAACCATAAAGCATTCAACACTGCCCGTCGTTTGTAAACTGAATGCTGGAGCTGGTAGAACATGAAAAATAAAAAATCAATCACAATGACTTGAATATACAAAGCCATTAAACACACGTATTTCACTGTATCTTTCACACGAGTCCTTTATACTGTATACAGCATCATGACCAGCACTAAAATCTGACAGTATAATACACTTTATTACTAGATTTTATCCGCTCCATTAACCATACTGTTCAGCTATAAGATTCCATCATGCAGTCATTAACGATCCTGTGAAAGAGTGCGAGGGTGATTTTATAAGCTCTCCAGCACAGGCACAGGCGTGTGAGAATGGTAGAGAGTTGGAGTATGACTGAGAAAAAGCGTGGGGGCAGCAGGTGGAGATCGTAGGTGTGAAACAGATTACGTGGAAAATAAAAAAGCTCAATACGTGTGTAGTCTTGCTAGTCTGTCATGGTCAATGCACATTCTGTTCTCTTTATCTGTATGGCACAATCGATCGATCGATCGCGCTCTCTCTTTCTCTCTCTCTCTCTCTCTCTCTCTCTCGAACCCAACCCAAATCAACAGACTGTGTAGGAGGTGAATGAGTAACAGAAGTTCCCACAAAAGACGAATCAAGAAGAAGGGGGGGAGGCTTTGTTTATTAATGACTGATTAAGGCTAAATATAAATCTTAAGCCTAGAGCAAAATCCTGTAACATTACCTCAATTCAAACAAAAGCCATTTCATGGTAGAGTCAGTCAATGTTTTTTTTTTAAACACGTGGTTAAGCTCGTTGAGGTTGGGGTTTCTCCACAGACAGTGTCGGTGTCCTTCTGTACACTTCTGTATAACTATAACCGCATAACATTTAGAACAGTTTCCAAATTATTGGAACGTGACGTGGCTGTTGTATGAAAGTATATTGCAGGCTTCCATATTTGGTCAACATACAACAAAAGCTGTAAGACACTTGATCAGTGATGGACAAATCAATAGCTAAGGCACTCGGGACAGCACCGGCTATCAGTGAAGAACCGCAAGGCAAACGTCGTTGAGTAATCGGAGCTGTCTGGTGGAAAAGCAGATTGTGACTAGATATAACACTATATAGTGTTGCGCTCCTATAAAAAGAATGATCTGTATTATTAACTTAAATATACAAAAACAAAACTCACAATAGGTTTCCTTTCAACAGATCTTTGCTTTGTGCACAGGGCTTGGGCCTTATAGTTCCAGGAAAATTGTAATGCTAGGCCATATACAAGTGTGTGCTTTCAAATTTGCATCAAGAACCAAATATGGGTGTGACGGTCATCTGTCTCTGGAGAGCTGAACTTTTGGCCAAATAGCATACATCACACATCATTTATTTGCACTTGTTACAAACAGTAGTCTGCATTGGGCTAAATATAAATACACCCTGCCACTTCCGAGGTAAGCCGATTGCAGCATTGCTTCATCATGTTCAGCTTCAACATATAAGAAGTTCCATATTCTTCCATTCCAGCCACAGCAGTGGACACATCAGTAGCTCAGACGCCAAGGACAAGCAGGTTTCATGACCAGTTATTATTATTTTAACGCTGTCATAATTACACTTCTGTTGTAATTATAAGTTATGTCAAACATGTCGAGAGGAAACAAAGCCTCTTTGACATTTGCGAGGGCGGAACCCTGTCTATATGGGACGTTTTGTCGAGTGCTCAAACACCATGTGTCACATCAGTCACACTGTTAAAAACTAGGATAATGAGCATACACTTAGTCAGGATTCAATGCAAACAAAGCACAGCAGTGAGGCAGCACACTGGAGCTTCATTTACTAAGCCCTCATGTCAGGTATGAGCAATAACTACAGTTTTTATTTTTTTTAAAATGACCTTTTAATCCAAGAAGAGAGAGAAAGAGAGCAGAATTCAGCTACTCCATGGTGATCGAGGCTAAGGAGACTGATGAGCAGGACAGTCACAGAGTATTTCCTTTCGCCGTCTTCCTCCATCTGCTGTACTTCACTTTCTGTACAGTTAGTCAGTTCACTCTATACTGTACAGGACGAACTGCCAGAAAACAGGATGTAAAGGATCCACAGTCTAGAAATATCAGAATTATAAATCCGTGAGCTCTATTCGCCTGAAATTCATCGTCGGATCAATCGAACACTTGGCTTAGTTAAAACCTGTTGTGACCTAAAAGTAAAGCTTTGTTCCTTTCTTTATTCTTTCTTCCACGAATTATCCCATCTCGAACATATTACTAGCAAAATTCCTGATTCTGATTGGTCAGAAGGCTGCGATTCATTTTCTATAGCAGCAGCTCTGGAAGTAGTTCCGGCTCCAAGGCAAATCACAGACATATATCAATGCACTAATTTTAACAGGTTATTGCTTCTATAGCAGGTTTTGAACTGCTATTTAATTGTTTTAATACTGATTTTTTTTTTTTTTTTTTTTTTTTACACTGATGGGCATTTAACATTAACATTTTTGAAAGGAGTCTCCACTGTTAGCAGGAAAATATCCAGGATATTTATGTCTTTAAGAAACTTCAAGAGAATGTTGCTAGTTATTGATGTTGATTATTTTCCTATAACATCATGCCCTGTATGTTTCATTCTCCATTTCATTTATGTGTGCAATCATTAATTCTTAAGAATGACTTTATTGTTTTACAAAGTGTACACATTATACACTAAAGCTGTGGTGAGATCTTCGCAAACTAAACGCAGGTGTACACTAGAGATGCAACAATACAGTTAACCCACGGTTCAATACGTACAGCGGTTTTTACCCACGGTTTTCGGTTCGGATGGCTTGGCAAATTAAAGGTTTTTTTTCCATTATTCTTTGCTTAGGTGACAGGAACAGTAAGTATGTGAAGAAGAAAAAAAATGATGTTATAATTATTTTTTGTGTCTCTCGGAACCAGTTGGGTCTGAATGCTGGAAGGAATCAGCTAGGGACTGTTGCTTTTTGGATGCCTGTGTTACCTGCTCTGCCATCCTGCTTCCACACAGTGATATCTCTGGGTGATGGAGCTGCAGATGTGTGGTCATGTTGGAAGTATTTCCATGTCAGTATGTAACTCGTGTGTAACACTGCTTAAACACAGTCATTTTTTTTGTTTAGCATTTTTGTTTCATCGCCATCATAGTCAACAACAAATCCAAAATGTTCCCACACCACAGATTTGAAAGACGGAGCTGCTTCCTCATATTTGTCTCACTTCACCGCTCTCCAGGGTTAGAGTGAAATCTGACACCAGCATCGCAAGCGTGGTTACCGCCCCTAACTTTACGCGCTCACTGATTGGACTGATTTACTCGCGGGGAGGCGTGTCTGTCTCAGCGCGTAGACATACAGTACAGGCAAACACAAACAGGCGGTTCAGAGAGTAATAAAACGCATGGTTATTATTGTTTTATGGAAAAACCGAAAAACCACGGTTCACATACGCGTATTCGGTCGTACCGAACGGTTCAACATTATATTGAGTATTGTGGCATCCCTAGTGTACACTAGAAGATTCGGGCAAGTACACTGTCACTAATTCTGTCTGAAACACAGGCAGGGGATAAGATCAGTGTCGTTATCTCGGTAGGCGTACGTGAATCTGAGCCAGCGTAAAAGCTGAGCATGTTGCTTCTCTTCTCTTTTAGCCACTATTTACATATTGACACACTCCAACACTAAGCCAAAGATGAACTGACCAAATTCTCCAGAGCTACAAAGTGCAGGGATCGAGAGCAACAGATTAGTAGACTCTCACTTCAAGGTCCATAAAGACATGGATGAGTGAGTTTGGTGTGGAGGAACTTCACACCTGACCTCAACCTGATAGAACACCTTTGGGATGAATTAGAGCAGAAACTATGAGCCAGGCCTTCTCGTCCAACATCAGTGCCTGAACTCACAAATGCGCTTCTAGAGGAATGGTCAAAAATTCCCATAGACACTCCTAAACCTTGTGGAAAGCCTTCCCAGAACAGTTGAAGCTGTTATAGCTGCAAAGGGTGGGCCAACTCCATATTACATTCATGTGGATGTAAAGGCAGCAGTCAAGTTCCTTTGGCAAAAATGACTATATGCACTCAGTTATATGTCTTTGTCTGTATTAATGCAACTAACTAGCTTACTAACTCATCATTTATTACATAACTTTAGCTACCACTTGTTACCTTATTTAATAAAGTCTTACAGGTGACCAAAAACATCCCACTAAAGCATTTTACTGTCTAGAGAACTAGCTAACAAACCCAAGACAGTATGTTAAAACTGTATATTTCAGCAGAATATATTCTGTAATAAAATAAAATAAAATAAATTAAAATAAATTTATACATAAAAGCTGGTTTAAGTGATGAGTTAAAAAACCTGCTTAGTATCTCAAACTGTATACTGAATAACTATTCAGAAGCCTGGAGGATTAGGAGACTTACAAAATGAAGACATGGCCATGGATTTGCAGTGCTGACAGACTTTTATTTATAAATGACTTCCGTGCTTTTGTCTAGTCTCAGGAGATTCTAGGAACACAGACTAGTAACACATGGTAGCGTTTGAACACAATACCACAGGCAGATCATGTGTTTCCTACTGTCAGTTTCAGCCACATTCATGCTGGAACCTCTAAGGGTTACAATAATTCAATCTGAACGGGAAGATATATACATACATGCACATATACATACCCACACACACACTCATACACATACGCACATATACATACACACACACACACACACACACACACACACTCATACACATACGCACATATACATACACACACACACACATACACATACGCACATATACATACACACACTCGCATGCACGCACAGTGCACATATACACACACATATACATACACACAATCACACATATACATACACACACAATCGCATGCACACAAGCACATATACATACACAGACAGGCACATATACACAAACACACATCCAGACAATCGCACATATAAATACTTGCGCACATACATACAAAATACATACTTACATGTGCGCGCACGCACGCACACATGCACACGCGCACACACAAAATGCAGGCAGTGGAGGCTCAACAGTTAAGGCTCTGGTTTACTGATCAGAAGGTTGGTGGTTCAAGCCCCAGCACTGCCAAGCTGCCACTGTTGGGACCTTGAGCCCTTAACCCTCTCTGCTCCAGGAGGGCTTTATCATGGCTGACCCTGTGCTCTGACCCCAACTTCCTAACAAGAAAAGTATTTATTCAGATACAGATCAAGAGCTTCAATTATCCTTCACATCAAACATCAGAACTGGAAAAATCTGATCTGATGCCTAGGGGTGCCAGATGGGCTGGCTTAAGTGTTTCACAAACTGCAGATTTGCTGGAGTGCACAGCTGCTAGATTTTACTCAGAATGGGACAAAAAACCTCCAGTGAGTGGCGGTTCTGGGGACGGAGACGTCTTGAGAGAAATCAAATGAGCAGACTGGTTTGAGCTGACAGAAGACTCCTATAGCTGCAATAACCACTCGTTACAACCATGGTGAGCAGAAAAGCATCCGAAAAAGCACAGAACCTTGATGGAGATGAGCTACAACAGCTGAAGACCACAGCCGGCTCCACTCCTGTTGCCAGGAAAAACACGGGAGGAAAAAAACTAGAAAAATGTCACCTGGTCGCTTTCCAGTCTTGAAGTGGATATTTTGGGTTTTGGCACCATTCTGTGTAAACTCTAGCGACTGTGTGAAAATCCCACGAGATCAGCAGGTTTGGGGAAAAATTTTCTCCAATTCTGATGCGAACATTAACTGAAGCTCTTGATCTGTACCTTTTTATATATAATACTGCCGGCTGTGACAAACCAAACAACCGAAACACAATCAAAGGCTTCTATTAACTCTCAGCCTTTCTATAGTAACAGCTCATTCACAGGGACTTGGTCGATACTCCAGGAAATCTATGATTAATAATACATGATATAAATAACATTATTTATATAGAAACCGGTATAACCGTTAATATACTGAATTTTTTTTAACATTAGGGAGTGTCCAGTAGTGTTTAACTATTGTTATTACAGTGGAACCTCGGCATACGAATGCTCTCTGTAACGAATTTTCGCCTTAGCATATGAAATTTTGCAAGAAATTTGCATCGGCATACGAAGCGTTTTTGGCATACGAACGATCCGGACTGAACCGAACGCCGGCTAAGCTGCTCGTACTTCCCGGAGCCGTTCAAAACTTGTTTGTGTCAATGGAAAGCCAACCGAAGAGAGTTTACAAATTACAGTTTTTCAGTCAGCAAAAACTGTTTCGAAAGAGTCAACCCACGATACCAACACTGCCTTCAGCACGCGTTCAAAAGCTACATGATCGGGCGTTTTTATGTTGACAGATTGATGGTGTTTGTGGTCTGTTCTATTTTTAGCTCAAGCTTGGTGCCACGACTTCCTGTAAGGACCCTTAACGTGGAACGCACGGCTTGGGTCAGTTCTTTGGAAGCAGCCATACAGTTTACCTACACTTGGTACTGGTAATATTGGTCATATTTTTGGGTGGCTGGAACGGATTATTTGCATTGAAGATAATGGATAAGGACCTCATCCATCCCAACAATGGACTCTTCTCTCTGTTGCGGTTCCTTGAAGGCAAACACAGAGAGAATGAGGAGGACCTTCTAGAGAATACCTAGAACCTGGACTTTCTTGACTTTTTCTCTGGACATTGTGCATATCCGATATTGAATTTCCGTAATTTATCATATTTTTTTAAATTTTCTATTACTATGTTAGTTTTATATTTCTATTTTCTTTAAATCTTATTTTATCTATATCCCTAAAAAATTTTTTTTGTCAATTTCTCTTGAAACAAGGACAGTCGTAAAAAAGCATTTCACTACATGTCGTGCTGTGTATGATTTTGTATGTGATAAATAAAATCTGAATTTGACATCATTTCTTATTGGAAAATTCGTTTCACAATATAAATTTCCGCCTTAAGAACTTGCAGAGGTTCCACTGTACTGTTGTTATTATTAACTTCAAGCAAGATAAACAAGAGACTGCCGCTGTAATCTTTGCTAAATGACTATAAGAGGTTTAAGAGGAATAAAACAACTTTAGGAGAAGATGATATTGTAAAAGAATTAAGTCTAGAATGGTGACTGTATCTTTGCTTTTTTGTCATTGATTATTTTGCTATAACAGCATGACTGTTCTGTTTTATTCTTTCCTTACAACACTAACTAGCTGCTATAGAGTTGGTCAAAGAAATCACACACCGCTCTGACTGTGTAAAGGTCAGGACGGCCCTCTTAGTGGGTGATTTCTAGCGTCAGTTATAAATATGTCAGTCTCTCGGAAGCCAAAAGATTAACCTCATCTCACCTCCAGTTATCTAGGTCAGAACTAACGGCATGGACAGAGCATTTTGGAAGCTCCTTTATCTCTGCCTTACACGTGTCCGAGACTGATAATGACCGTTTTGACAAGGCTGTACGTGACGAGAATGTGATGACGAGACGAAAGTCTCACTCACGCACAACCAGCCTGACACGTCGAATCATAATCCTGCACAGGCAGGGGACACTGTTAGAGGATTTTGTGACAGGGACAGAGGAGAATTATGGGAATATGACAGCGGACCTATCTGTCTCTCCAAGTCTGCGGCCTCGTCCGGGGTGGCTCTGGGCAGGACGCCGGGGTCGCTGAAGCTCGTCCTGAGTAACGTCCCCAGTACGAAGAAGAACAGCACGCCACCCACCACGGGGATCGCTAGACTCAGCGTGGCCGCCAAGAACGGACAGCTGCGGAGGGAAATAAATAAAAACATGTCAAAGCTGCTACATGGGAAATTTAACATTACAGTAGTGTTAACAAACCTACACACTGTGTCTCATAAAATCTCTTAAAATAACCTGATATAACATTTATGTTTTATCTCTTATTACAATTTTCAGTTTTATTCACACACACAATCAATGCTAGTAAGTCATGGTATGCAGATTGTTGTAGAAATGCACTCTCTAGAAGACCAGTGGCTTTGCTTGATCATACTTGCTTTAATCACAATTGTTTAGTTAAATTTTAGAAAATAAAATAAAATAAAATTAATCTGTATAATAAACTTCTGGTCATGGAAACAAACCTCAATCGAGTCCAACAAATAAAGTAGGAAATTTTAGTTAATCGCAATTACTGACACGTTTGCACAATATTTCAACCACTCACTTTTGTTCTGCAGACACACACGCATAAATACCCCCAAACCTAAACATAAATACCCCCAAACCTAAACATAAATACCCCCAAACCTAAACATAAATACCCCCAAATCCAAAAATAAATACCCTAAAAATCCAAACATAAATACCCAAAAACCTAAATATAAATACCCCAAAATCCAAACATAAATACCCCAAAAACTGAACACAAGTACCCTAAAATCCAAAATAAATACCCCAAAAGCTAAAACACAAATACCCTAAAAATCCAAACATAAATAGCCCAAAACATAAACAGAATATATACCCTACAACCTAAACACAAACACCCCAGAACCTAAACACAAATACCCTTAAAACAAAACATAAATACCCCAAAATCCAAACATAAATACCCTCACACTGGTAAACACAGCTAAAAACAGCCCAATAAATACACCATAAATACTGCTAAATGCCCCTAAACTCATAAATCCACCCAACACTTTTCTCAAAACCAAAAAAAAGTATATTTCACATGCACAAAAAATGTTCTGCAGCCATATGCACGAACAATTCAATTGTCTTGTCTATTCATTAGGAATATTTCTCCCCTGTATATTATTTCTACCTGAACGTTCCTCACTAAGAAAGAAGGAAATATCACATCTCTTTTACTCGCCATTTAACACCATTATCTAATCTAACCCAGAGTTCCAGCTTAATCCTATTACTCCTGCACTGTTAGGTGCACATGACTCTAATCACATTAGTCTGGATGATGATCTTTCTCACGTCCTGCCTCATTAATCCAAGTAGCCTAATAGCTTTCAAAACAGCTGTTAAAGTTTTTCTGGTGAACAAAAAAACCCCACCACAGAATCTAGAGAAGATAGAAATAAAAGCTAATTGCAGGCTAATGCTGATTAATCTAAAGTTTTTCCTCTATATTCTGAATTAAATTTGCTTGACCAGACTGCTATTATGACTTTATAGGACTTAGTTTTGCAGCTCAAAATTAAAAGTGTAGAATCGACCAATAGAACAAACAAAACTTGCTGTTTGTTTCTCAGGGCTTTTTTTCCTTCTTCCTGTGGTGTTTTGTTCCACTTTCACAAGAAACAGTCAGCTTCCCCCATCGTACAACACCGACCAATCAGAGAGCAGCAAGGAGATCACATGATTCATATAGAACTGCTGCTCATGCTGCATCACAGGGCAATGGAACACCTTCAGAGAAAGCTGAGTGAAAACAAACACCCTGTTCACTGCTCAATACCCCCAACCCAAACATAAATACCCCAAAGCCTAACATAAATACCCCCAACCCAAACATAAATACCCCAAAGCCTAACATAAATACCCCCACCCCAAAGCCTAACATAAATACCCCCAACCCAAAAAAAAATACCCCAAAGCCTAACATAAATACCCCCAACCCAAACATAAATACCCCAAAGCCTAACATAAATACCCCCAACCCAAACATAAATACCCCAAAGCCTAACATAAATACCCCCAACCCAAACAAATACCCCAAAGCCTAACAAAAATAAACACCCCCCACCCACAAATACCCCAAAGCCTAACATAAATACCCCCAACCCAAACATAAATACCCCAAAGCCTAACATAAATACCCCCAACCCAAACATAAATACCCCAAAGCCTAACATAAATACCCCCAACCCAAACATAAATACCCCAAAGCCTAACATAAATACCCCCAACCCAAACATAAATACCCCAAAGCCTAACATAAATACCCCCAACCCAAACATAAATACCCCAAAGCCTAACATAAATACCCCCAACCCAAACAAATACCCCAAAGCCTAACAAATACCCCCAACCCAAACAAATACCCCAAAGCCTAACATAAATACCCCCAACCCAAACAAACACCCCAAAGCCTAACAAATACCCCCAACCCAAACAAACACCCCAAAGCCTATCAAATACCCCCAACCCAAACAAACACCACAAAGCCTAACAAATACCCCCAACCCAAACATAAATACCCCAAAGCCTAACAAATACCCCCAACCCAAACATAAATTCCCCAAAGCCTAACAAATACCCCCAACCCAAACAAATTCCCCAAAGCCTAACAAATACCCCCAACCCAAACATAAATACCCCAAAGCCTAACATAAATACCCCCAACCCAAACATAAATACCCCAAAGCCTAACATAAATACCCCCAACCCAAACATAAATACCCCAAAGCCTAACATAAATACCCCCAACCCAAACATAAATACCCCAAAGCCTAACATAAATACCCCCAACCCAAACATAAATACCCCAAAGCCTAACATAAATACCCCCAACCCAAACATAAATACCCCAAAGCCTAACATAAATACCCCCAACCCAAACAAACACCCCAAAGCCTAACATAAATACCCCCAACCCAAACAAACACCCCAAAGCCTAACAAAAACCCCCCACCCCAACAAACACCCCAAAGCCTAACAAATACCCCCAACCCAAACAAACACCCCAAAGCCTAACAAATACCCCCAACCCAAACATAAATACCCCAAAGCCTAACAAATACCCCCAACCCAAACATAAATTCCCCAAAGCCTAACAAATACCCCCAACCCAAACATAAACACCCCAAAGCCTAACAAATACCCCCAACCCAAACATAAACACCCCAAAGCCTAACAAATACCCCCAACCCAAACAAATACCCCAAAGCATAACAAATACCCCCAACCCAAACATAAATTCCCCAAAGCCTAACAAATACCCCCAACCAAAACATAAATACCCCCAAACCTAAACATAAATACCCCCAAATCCAAACAAATACCTCAAAACACAAATATAATGATGCCAAAAAAACAAAAATACCCCAAAACTCAAACATAAATGCCCCGAAACCTAAACATAAACACCCCCAACCCCCAAATCCAAACATGAATACCTCAAAACACAAACATAATTACCCCCAAAAAACATAAACACCCCAACACCTAAACTTAAAAAACCCAACCCCCAGACCTAAACATAAATACCCTCAAACTCAAACCAATTTCAAAAAATGATGTAAAAAGCAGACTGGAAAGAACAGTTCAGTCTGGGTTTTTGGCTGAAAATATCAGAGCATTTTTTCCAGTGAATGTGTGATGGCCACTGCACAAATAAATAAGTGTTTATTAATAAGCTCTTGTTTTTCCCTCAGGTCTGGAGGCCCAGTGCTCCTTTATGGCTTAATATGAAAAAGCTTAATGTGAAACTCTGGTAAACAGGACAAGTCACGCATTCTCATGACACGTAACAAGAAACAAACACGTCTGAGTGCAGAGTGCTGACACTGAGCACAAATTAGTTACGGCTGCTTGAGCTGCACTAGAAATACTGGATCATCTGAGGACAAATGAAAGAGTTTTCCCCGATTTTTTTAACAGAACATCATTACTGCTCCAAATTAAAATAATGTAACTAGTTGATGTCCAGTTTTATTTCGTCCAATTAGGTGAGAGAGAGTCAGAGTGAGAGTCAGTATTATGTTAGAAGAGCTAGCATATGCAAATTATATGACTGGATCAAGTCACGCTTTACATTAGTCACTATGTGTTATTTCTCATTTATACACACACACACACACACACACACACACTCTTTCATATGCATGCACACAAACACTCCCTCATACATACACACACTCATTCACATACACTCTCATTCACACATACATACCCTCACACACACTGTCTTAAGCACACACACACACTCTCTCTCACTTACTCAGTCTCATATGCATGCACACAAACACTTTCATACATACACACACACACTCTCTCTCTCTCATACACACACCGTCTGTGTCTCTCTCTCTCTCATTCACAGACACTCACACACTTCCACACTCACTCACACACACGGTCTCATGCACACACTCACTCGCTCACACACACACAGTCTCATATGCGTGCACACAAACACTCACACACACACAATGTCTCATATGCATGCACACAAACACACCTTCATACATACACATACTCTCATTCACACACATACTGTACACACACACACTCATTCACACACATACTGTACACACACATACACACTCTCTCATTCACAAACTGTCTCATATGCATGCACATTCTTTCTTACATACACACACATACTCTCTCTCATTCACACACACACACACACACTTGCATACACACACTCACTCCCTCACACACACTCTCTCTCTCACTCCCTCACACACACACTCTCTCTCACTCACAAACACTTTCATACATACACACACAAACTCTCTCGCTCATACACACTCGGCCTGTCTGCCTGTCTCTCATTCACACACACACTTCCACACTCACTCACACTGTCTCATGCACACACTCACTTGCTCACACACACATCTCATATGCGTGCACACAAACATGCACACTCTCTTATGCACACGCTCTCTCTCCCTCTCATATACACACACGCTCTCTCTCCCTCTCATATACACACACGTCCTCTCACTCTCATATACACACACGTCCTCTCACTCTCATATACACACACGCTCTCTCTCCCTCTCATATACACACACGCTCTCTCTCCCTCTCATATACACACACGCTCTCTCTCACTCTCATATACACACACGCTCTCTCACTCTCATATACACACACGCTCTCTCTCACTCTCATATACACACACGTCCTCTCACTCTCATATACACACACGCTCTCTCTCCCTCTCATATACACACACGCTCTCTCTCCCTCTCATATACACACACGCTCTCTCTCACTCTCATACACACACGCTCTCTCTCACTCTCATATACACACACGCTCTCTCACTCTCATATACACACACGCTCTCTCTCACTCTCGTATACACACACGCTCTCTCTCCCTCTCGTATACACACACGCTCTCTCTCCCTCTCGTATACACACACGCTCTCTCTCACTCTCGTATACACACACGCTCTCTCTCCCTCTCGTATACACACACGCTCACTCTCCCTCTCGTATACACACACGCTCTCTCTCCCTCTCCTATACACACACGCTCTCTCCCCCTCTCGTATACACACACGCTCTCTCTCACTCTCATATACACACACGCTCTCTCTCACTCTCATATACACACACGCTCTCTCTCCCTCTCATATACACACACGCTCTCTCTCCCTCTCATATACACACACGCTCTCTCTCCCTCTCATATACACACACGCTCTCTCTCCCTCTCGTATACACACACGCTCTCTCTCACTCTCATATACACACACGCTCTCTCTCCCTCTCATATACACACGCTCTCTCTCACTCTCATATACACACACGCTCTCTCTCCCTCTCGTATACACACACGCTCTCTCTCCCTCTCGTATACACACACGCTCTCTCTCCCTCTCATACACACACGCTCTCTCTCCCTCTCGTATACACACACGCTCTCTCTCCCTCTCGTATACACACACGCTCTCTCTCCCTCTCGTATACACACACGCTCTCTCTCCCTCTCGTATACACACACGCTCTCTCTCCCTCTCGTATACACACACGCTCTCTCTCCCTCTCGTATACACACGCTCTCTCTCACTCTCATATACACACGTCCTCTCACTCTCATATACACACGCTCTCTCTCACTCTCATACACACGCTCTCTCTCCCTCTCATATACACACACGCTCTCTCTCACTCTCATATACACACGCTCTCTCTCACTCTCATATACACACGCTCTCACTCTCATATACACACGCTCTCTCTCACTCTCATATACACACGCTCTCACTCTCATATACACACGCTCTCTCTCACTGTCATATACACACGTCCTCTCACTCTCATATACACACGCTCTCTCTCACTCTCATATACACACACGCTCTCTCTCACTCTCATATACACACGCTCTCTCTCACTCTCATATACACACGCGCTCTCTCACTCTCATATACACACACGCTCTCACTCTCATATACACACACGCTCTCACTCTCATATACACACACGCTCTCTCTCACTCTCATATACACACACGCTCTCTCTCACTCTCATATACACACACGCTCTCTCTCACTCTCATATACACACACGCTCTCTCTCCCTCTCATATACACACACGCTCTCTCTCCCTCTCATACACACACACGCTCTCTCTCCCTCTCATATACACACACGCTCTCTCTCACTCTCATATACACACACGTCCTCTCACTCTCATATACACACACGCTCTCTCTCCGTCTCATATACACACACGCTCTCTCTCCCTCTCATATACACACACGCTCTCTCTCCCTCTCATACACACACGCTCTCTCTCACTCTCATATACACACACGTCCTCTCACTCTCATATACACACACGCTCTCTCTCCCTCTCATATACACACACGCTCACTCTCACTCTCATATACACACACGCTCACTCTCACTCTCATATACACACACGCTCTCTCTCACTCTCATATACACACGCTCTCTCTCACTCTCATATACACACGCTCTCTCTCACTCTCATATACACACACGCTCTCACTCTCATATACACACACGCTCTCACTCTCATATACACACACGCTCTCTCTCACTCTCATATACACACACGCTCTCTCTCACTCTCATATACACACACGCTCTCTCTCACTCTCATATACACACACGCTCTCTCTCCCTCTCATATACACACACGCTCTCTCTCCCTCTCATATACACACACGCTCTCTCTCCCTCTCATACACACACGCTCTCTCTCACTCTCATATACACACACGTCCTCTCACTCTCATATACACACACGCTCTCTCTCCGTCTCATATACACACACGCTCTCTCTCCCTCTCATATACACACACGCTCTCTCTCCCTCTCATACACACACGCTCTCTCTCACTCTCATATACACACACGTCCTCTCACTCTCATATACACACACGCTCTCTCTCACTCTCATATACACACACGCTCACTCTCACTCTCATATACACACACGCTCACTCTCACTCTCATATACACACACGCTCTCTCTCACTCTCATATACACACGCTCTCTCTCACTCTCATATACACACACGCTCTCACTCTCATATACACACACGCTCTCACTCTCATATACACACACGCTCTCTCTCACTCTCATATACACACACGCTCTCTCTCCGTCTCATATACACACACGCTCTCTCTCCCTCTCATATACACACACGCTCTCTCTCCCTCTCATATACACACACGCTCTCTCTCCCTCTCATATACACACACGCTCTCTCTCCCTCTCATACACACACACGCTCTCTCTCCCTCTCATATACACACACGTCCTCTCACTCTCATATACACACACGCTCTCTCTCCCTCTCATATACACACACGCTCACTCTCACTCTCATATACACACACGCTCTCTCTCACTCTCATATACACACACGCTCTCTCTCACTCTCATATACACACACGTCCTCTCACTCTCATATACACACTCGCTCTCTCTCCCTCTCATACACACACGCTCTCTCTCCCTCTCATATACACACACGCTCTCTCTCACTCTCATATACACACGTCCTCTCACTCTCATATACACACGCTCTCTCTCACTCTCATATACACACGCTCTCTCTCACTCTCATATACACACACGCTCTCTCTCCCTCTCATATACACACACGCTCTCTCTCACTCTCATATACACACGCTCTCTCTCACTCTCATATACACACACGCTCTCTCTCCCTCTCATATACACACACGCTCTCTCTCACTCTCATATACACACGCTCTCTCTCACTCTCATATACACACACGCTCTCTCTCCCTCTCATATACACACGCTCTCTCTCACTCTCATATACACACGCTCTCTCTCACTCTCATATACACACGCTCTCTCTCCCTCTCATATACACACACGCTCTCTCTCCCTCTCATATACACACGCTCTCTCTCACTCTCATATACACACGCTCTCTCTCACTCTCATATACACACGCTCTCTCTCACTCTCATATACACACACGCTCTCTCTCCCTCTCATATACACACGCTCTCTCTCACTCTCATATACACACGCTCTCTCTCACTCTCATATACACACGCTCTCTCTCCCTCTCATATACACACGCTCTCTCTCCCTCTCATACACACGTCCTCTCACTCTCATTTACACACGCTCTCTCTCACTCTCATATACACACGCTCTCTCTCACTCTCATATACACACACGCTCTCTCTCCCTCTCATATACACACACGCTCTCTCTCACTCTCATATACACACACGCTCTCTCTCACTCTCATATACACACACGCTCTCTCTCCCTCTCATATACACACACGCTCTCTCTCCCTCTCATATACACACACGCTCTCTCTCACTCTCATATACACACACGCTCTCTCTCCCTCTCATATACACACACGCTCTCTCTCCCTCTCATATACACACACGCTCTCTCTCACTCTCATATACACACGCTCTCTCTCACTCTCATATACACACGCTCTCTCTCACTCTCATATACACACGCTCTCTCTCACTCTCATATACACACGCTCTCTCTCACTCTCATATACACACGCTCTCTCTCACTCTCATATACACACACGCTCTCTCTCCCTCTCATATACACACACGCTCTCTCTCCCTCTCATACACACACACGCTCTCTCTCACTCTCATATACACACGCTCTCTCTCCCTCTCATATACACACACGCTCTCTCCGTCTCATATACACACACGCTCTCTCTCACTCTCATATACACACACGCTCTCTCTCCCTCTCATACACACACGCTCTCTCTCCCTCTCATATACACACACGCTCTCTCTCCCTCTCATATACACACACGCTCTCTCTCACTCTCATATACACACGCTCTCTCTCACTCTCATATACACACGCTCTCTCTCACTCTCATATACACACACGCTCTCTCTCCCTCTCATATACACACACGCTCTCTCTCCCTCTCACACACACACGCTCTCTCTCACTCTCATATACACACGCTCTCTCTCACTCTCATATACACACGTCCTCTCACTCTCATATACACACACGCTCTCTCTCCCTCTCATATACACACACGCTCTCTCTCACTCTCATATACACACACTCTCTCTCACTCTCATACACACACACGCTCTCTCTCCCTCTCATACACACACACGCTCTCTCTCACTCTCATATACACACACGTCCTCTCACTCTCATATACACACACGCTCTCTCACTCTCATATACACACACGCTCTCTCTCCCTCTCATACACACACACGCTCTCTCTCACTCTCATACACACACACGCTCTCTCTCCCTCTCATATACACACACGTCCTCTCACTCTCATATACACACACGCTCTCTCTCCCTCTCATACACACACACGCTCTCTCTCACTCTCATACACACACATGCTCTCTCTCCCTCTCATATACACACACGCTCTCTCCGTCTCATACACACACACGCTCTCTCTCCCTCTCATATACACACACGCTCTCTCTCACTCTCATATACACATACGCTCTCTCTCACTCTCATATACACACGCTCTCTCTCCCTCTCATATACACACACACGTCCTCTCACTCTCATATACACACACGCTCTCTCTCCCTCTCATACACACACACACGCTCTCTCTCACTCTCATATACACACGCTCTCTCTCACTCTCATATACACACGCTCTCTCTCACTCTCATATACACACGTCCTCTCACTCTCATATACACACACGCTCTCTCTCCCTCTCATATACACACACGCTCTCTCTCCCTCTCATATACACACACGCTCTCTCTCCCTCTCATACACACACACGCTCTCTCTCCCTCTCATATACACACACGCTCTCTCACTCTCATATACACACACGCTCTCTCTCCCTCTCATATACACACGCTCTCTCTCACTCTCATATACACACGCTCTCTCTCACTCTCATATACACACGCTCTCTCTCACTCTCATATACACACACGCTCTCTCTCACTCTCATATACACACACGCTCTCTCTCCCTCTCATATACACACACGCTCTCTCTCACTCTCATATACACACGCTCTCTCTCACTCTCATATACACACGCTCTCTCTCACTCTCATATACACACACGCTCTCTCTCCCTCTCATATACACACACGCTCTCTCTCCCTCTCATACACACACACGCTCTCTCACTCTCATATACACACACGCTCTCTCTCCCTCTCATACACACACACGCTCTCTCTCACTCTCATATACACACGCTCTCTCTCACTCTCATATACACACGTCCTCTCACTCTCATACACACACACGCTCTCTCTCCCTCTCATATACACACACGCTCTCTCTCCCTCTCATATACACACACGTCCTCTCACTCTCATATACACACACGCTCTCTCTCCCTCTCATATACACACACGCTCTCTCTCCCTCTCATACACACACGCTCTCTCTCACTCTCATATACACACACATCCTCTCACTCTCATATACACACGCTCTCTCTCCCTCTCATATACACACACGCTCTCTCTCCCTCTCATATACACACACGCTCTCTCTCACTCTCATATACACACACGTCCTCTCACTCTCATATACACACACTCTCTCTCCCTCTCATATACACACACGCTCTCTCTCCCTCTCATACACACACGCTCTCTCTCCCTCTCATATACACACACATCCTCTCACTCTCATATACACACACGCTCTCTCTCACTCTCATATACACACACACGCTCTCTTTCCGTCTCATATACACACACGCTCACTCTCATATACACACACGCTCTCTCTCACTCTCATATACACACACTCTCTCTCACTCTCATACACACACACGCTCTCTCTCCCTCTCACATACACACACGCTCTCTCTCACTCTCATATACACACACGTCCTCTCACTCTCATATACACACACGCTCTCTCTCACTCTCATATACACACACTCTCTCTCACTCTCATACACACACACGCTCTCTCTCACTCTCATATACACACACACGTCCTCTCACTCTCATATACACACACACGTCCTCTCACTCTCATATACACACACGCTCTCTCTCCCTCTCATATACACACACGCTCTCTCTCACTCTCATATACACACACGTCCTCTCACTCTCATATACACACACGTCCTCTCACTCTCATATACACACACGTCCTCTCACTCTCATATACACACACGCTCTCTCTCACTCTCATATACACACACTCTCTCTCACTCTCATACACACACACGCTC